>NC_142591.1:7513653-7663846 GCF_965207765.1 Zootoca vivipara
CCCCCCTAATTCCTGATGTGTGGAGAGACACCGTGAAATTCCTTGATGAAAGAACTGCACTTTGCACCCCACAGTCAAGGGCATTTCTCTCTTTTTCGGTGTCACAGAGAATGCTGCGGGATTGTATTTCATAACTCTTGTTATGCTTCCCACTTACTACCTTGTAACCTCGCATTTGTGTTTAGCATTTGGTGTTTTATTGATTTTGTGCCGTTAGCTATGTTTTGCTATATTGATGAAGAACCGCACCAACAGAAATTATTAAAACCAATCAATCAAGCCCAGGGTTCAGCAGTGACATGAAAACAGATGTCAAGGGTGAGCTCTGCTGCCAACGCCAAACGCAATAAAGACCCGAATTAAAGTGGTTTTCTGCAGTATTCTTGAATGCAATTTACCAGGAAGCCATTCTGCAAATAAGGATAAGTGAATCTCGCTGCACTTGCATCCTTCTTTGACAGCCTGAGAGCCTAAGTACATGTTATGCATGATTAAGGGTGTTTTTTTTATATATATATAAAAAAGGGAGAACAATTTTGGGAGCGATGGTTTGAAGTGGGAAAACAGCAGAGGAGAAAGACGCTGCACGCATCTCCTGCTGTTTCGCCTCCCACAGCAGGTTCTTTTTAAGGGTGGGGGGCAGTTGCCCCAAGGAAAAGTACTGTGGAGTGGCAGTACTGTGTTTCAGGGTTTGAAAGTATAATATATTATTCCTTCCATGTTGGTCGCAATGGTCATTGAAAATGGATGGCAACAACAGCTCTGCCTCCAACATAAGAATATTTTTGCACCAGCCCTGGCACTTATTCACAGGGCCGGGGCTAGGGTTTTTTGCGCCCTAGGCGAGATCACCTTCTGGCGCCCCCCGGGCGTCTGCCTCCTCCCTGCAGGCCTGGCCCAGCCTTCACCCCCTTCCCTTCCCAGCGCCCCTCCCGCTTACCTGTGACATTGACGGCTGGGTTGCTCTGGCCCCCCTCGGGCTTCAGCCACGGACCCACGGGTGCAACAGCAGCTGCTCCCGCCTGCCCGACGGCGCCTGGAGCCGAAGGCCTGGCTCTGGCGCGTGTGCGCCACGAGAAGGGGCTGCTCTCGCCCCACGTGTCCTCCACACGCTGCTGCCCTCGGCGCTCCAGGCACGCCTGGGCTGCACCGGTGCCACTGCTGTCGCCCGCCCTAGACGCGGGTAGGTGGCATTGGGGCGCAGTGGCCGTGCAGCAGAGCGAGTCCTGCGAAGCCAGCAGCGCTCCCTGTCGTGCCAACGCCCCCTCCATTTTGGTGCCCTAGGCAACTGCCTAGTTCGCCTTAATGGACGCGCCGGCCCTGCAGAGGGGGGTGCCCAATCTGCCTCTGCATGAGTCACTGTGCTGCTGCTGGCTATCCCTTGCATCCTTCTGTCCAGTAGAAGGTGTGGCTGGTGGGGAACTCATTCCGTTTTGTTTTAGCCTTATAGGTAACAATTTAAAGATTTGATTGATTGATTGGATTAATATACTGCCCTTCATCAGAAAAAAATCTCAGGGTGGTTCACAAGATAAAAATACAAGATAAAAACACAAAGCAATACAAAGCAATAACTCCCCCATCTCCCACAGAGACATTTATAAGGCTGCAGAATATTAATCAGCCCAATCGGTCCTGATGTGGAGATGCAACAGAATGACTCATCCTCAGAGAAGTCTGCATGTTGCATCTTTGCAGAAGTCGCTGCTCTGGGGGTTCCTGCCTTCCAATTAGAGAGCGAAAGGGTAAGGTTGTTGTTGTTTTGAGCATTCTGAAAAGGAAACCCGTTTGGACCGGACAGGGAAATGTGCCTCCCATTTTGATTTAGAAAAAGAAAAGTAGAAGCAGATCAGCTGTGGGGAATGTGGGAGATCCTGTGTTATAGCGTATATAGCTGCACATGGCTCTGCTTCTTTTAGACTTCAAAGCACTGCACAAACCCAAATTCATGAATTCAATTAAGGTGATCTAATTAAGCTTTGGTATAAACTAAATTTCGACAATTGGCTTTCCCGCTCTAGATGACAGATGGTTTAATTGATCTACTTTTGGCAATGGCTGGGTGCAAAATTGTCTCGAAGCCAGAAGTAATCAGAATGAAGAAAGGGAGCCAACGAGGCAGAAAGGAACAGTCTAAGTTTATTTCTAAATGCTTAGCATGCGAACAGTGCTTTAGCTACAGCTCCTGTCAAGCACTGGCGGGGGTTGATGAGAATTGTAGTTCTAAAGATCGGAAGGAAACTAGGTTGGCAAAGGCTGCTTTAGAGTGTTATCTTTAAACAGGACTCCTTAAAGAAGAACGGTAATATCAGAATATTGCAATCGTGGGAGGGTGGGGTTTGCCTTCAGCCTTCCAGCAAATTCATGCTGAAGGTGAATTTTGATTGACAGGCTACTGTAGTCAAGCAACAGTACATCATAAAACTAAATTGAGGCACATTTATATCATGCATGTTTGTGGATACCTTTCGGTTTTGTGGTAACACAATGGGGAGAAATCTAATTTACACAGTTGCATTGAAACTCTGGCAAAGGCAAGGAAGAAGAAAGGTTTATAACCACATATAGGTGCCTAAAGTGGTTGCTAAGTGACGGTTCTGCTTTGAATGGATGTTTATGGTCTCTGCCTCTTCCCGGGGTGACCATTAATTCCACTTCCTACAGAAAAACCTTAGAAGTCTATATTTTCATGGCATGCTCCTGGAGGATTCTGATCTAAAGTTAGTGTGAAAAACTTGGTCTTTGGACCATCCACGAGGACTGGAAGCAGCATCTGTGCAATTGGGGCACTCTCAAGGGTCCTCAACAGACAATCGAGGCCTCCTGTTATGTACTGAGCTGAATCCTAGAACAATAGGATTCAGAATCAGCAGGAGCTACCCAATCCAACTCCAGGTGGAAGTGAATCCGCAACCTGATTGGCCTGCTGGAGCAGCGAATCAGGCGGCTGGCAGAAGTGAATCTGCTACCTGATTGGCCTGTAGGAGCAGCCAATCAGGCTGTAGGCAGAAGTCAATCCACATAATTGGATTGGCCCACAGGTGTAGCCCTGAAGTAGCCAATCACGCAAGGCCCATTGTGTAAATAATGTATATAAGCAGATGGTTTTGGGAAAAGAGCCATTCTTCTTCTCCTCTTCTCCTTGATGACTATGAGCTGAATAAAGAGCATGAAATTCACTCTCGACTCCGAGTATATTTCACTGGCGACGAAGGTGGGATCCTGCTGAGCTGACCGCCACCGGCATACTTCTCCCAGACACTTGCTGCAGCCGAACGAAACTACTCACAGATTGACAAGGAGGGTCTGGCAATCGTGAAGGGCGTAAAAAAATTCCATGATTTCTTGTACGGGCGGCCCTTTACCATAGTGACTGACCACAAGCCGTTGCTTGGCCTGTTTGCCCCCGAGAAGCAGACCCCCAAGTGTTGTCTCCACGTGTCCTCAGGTGGTCAATTTTCCTTGCCGGCTACCAGTATGCACTAATCCACCGCCCTGGGAAGGCGATGGGCCACGCAGACGCCCTCAGCAGGCTACCACTACCAGAAACAGGCCCCGACCCAGCGCCTGCGCAAGAGGTTATGACCCTGGAGCTGCTTCCCGACCGACCCATTCAGGCACAAGAAGTTGCGCACCATTCCACAAAAGATAGGGTCATCTCCCGGGTCCTGGACTGGGTGTGGCGAGGATGGCCCAGCAGCAGCCCCGGGCCAGAATTCGCTGGCTACACAAACCGCAAACATGAACTGTCGGCCCACAAGGGGTGCCTGTTATGGGGAAGCAGGGTTGTTGTTCCCCAGCCCCTCCGCAAAAGGGTCCTCACAGCCCTACACGAGACACACCCAGGGGTAGTGAGGATGGAGGCGCTTGCCAGGAGTTATGTGTGGTGGCCGGGGATTGACAGAGAGATAGAGGCCTGGGTCCAACACTGCCAGACCTGCCAAGAATCCCGCCCGGATCCCCCAAGGGCCCCAGTCCAGCCCTGGGAGTCCGCCCGACATCCATGGTCACGCTTGCACGTGGACTTCGCTGGCCCCTTCCAGGGAAAAACATTCTTCATAGTGGTGGATTCCTACACCAAATGGCTGGAGGTTGCACTGGTGCCGTCCACTTCTACGGCGGCAGCCATCCGGGTACTACGGAAGCTGTTTGCAACCCATGGGCTCCCTGACACCCTCATCTCGGACAATGGAACCGCATTTACGTCAGAGGAGTTCCAGACCTTCACAGCGCAGAACGCCATCCGCCACATCCGCTCAGCACCATTCCACCCTGCCACCAATGGCCAAGCGGAGCGCATGGTGCAGACCACCAAGGACAGCCTCCACCGCATGACACAAGGGGACTGGGAATACCGCCTTGCCTCATGTCTTCTAGCACAGCACCCCAAGCACAACGACGGGCCTGAGCCCAGCTGAACTACTAATGGGCCGGCGCCTTGCAACTAGACTGGACCGACTTCACCCCGACAGAGCTCAGGATGAGGTAGTGGTGGGGAAAGGCAGGAACCCCCGGACATTTGTGGCCCAGGACCCAGTGTATGCAAAGAATTTTGGGGCAGGCCCAGCATGGGTACCCGCCACAGTCACCAAGGTGACCGGTCCCGTGTCGTACGAGGTACTAACGGAAGGGGGGCAATGTTGGCGCCGCCACTGCGACCAGCTACGGCGACGATTCCCAGGAGGAACCCGGGAGGAGAGCGGGACAGAGGGGTCCCAAGGGGACAGCAGGGCAGTGAGGCCTGTAGAGCGAGAGGGGTGGGCAGGGGAAGCAGAAGCAGTAGGCACAGAGGGGCGCCCCGAGGCTGGAAGGACACCGGAACCAGAGCCACAACCTAGTGGTTCAGTGGCGCCAGACCAGACAGCCCCGGCACAGCCAGCAGCCTCGGAACATGAGCCAGAACCAGAACCCCTGACCAAGGAACACCCCAGGCCACAACGCACACGGAGGCGGCCAGCAGACCTTGGGGACTACGAATGCAACTTCCCGGGCAGGACTGGAACTTAGAGGGGAGGGGTGTTATGTACTGAGCTGAATCCTAGAACAATAGGATTCAGAATCAGCAGGAGCTACCCAATCCAACTCCAAGTGGAAGTGAATCCGCAACCTGATTGGCCTGCTGGAGCAGCCAATCAGGCGGCTGGCAGAAGTGAATCTGCTACCTGATTGGCCTGTAGGAGCAGCCAATCAGGCTGCAGGCAGAAGTCAATCCACAATATAATTGGCCCACAGGTGTAGCCCTGAAGTAGCCAATCACGCAAGGCCCATTGTGTAAATAATGTATATAAGCAGATGGTTTTGGGAAAAGAGCCATTCTTCTTCTCCTCTTCTCCTTGATGACTATGAGCTGAATAAAGAGCATGAAATTCACTCTCCACTCCGAGTATATTTCACCTCCAAATATGGTAAAACCGAATGTCTTCCCACATTCATCTTTCTCCCTAGGAGGTATACTACTCACTCACACATTTGTTGCTGAGAACCTAGTCCATATTTCCCCAAAACATTTTCCAGAACTGCTATTTCTTCCACAAGCCCCAGATTTCACCCTGCTTTTTTCAACACCCCCCCCGGTTTAGAACGTAAGGGTAAAAAGATGAAGGACCCCTGGACAGTTAAGTCCAGTCAAAGCCAACAATGGGGTTGCAGTGCTCATCTCGCTTTCAGGCCGAGGGAGCCGGTGTTTGAAAATGTTGCACCAACCCCCCAACCTTGGTTGATTCAGATGCCACAGAAGAACAATTGTGTGAAGGTATCAAACCTCTGATGAAAGACTACCCTGATAATGTTGATGCTAAGCTCATTGGGGAAATACAGCGCTTCTATGCTTATATCAAGGAAAATTAATCAGATAAAAAAAACATTTAGCGGTATGCCCTCAAGTCATCATCCAAGACAAGAGGTAGCTGGCCCTCCCTAATGTAGAGGCAATATTGAGGCTCTTTTTGAGTTTAATGGTAACAAACTGCTCAGGAGAAAGGTCATTTTCACGGCTGAACAAGATCAAGAATGAACCATGGACAAATGTTATAAGGAAAGCTGCCTGCATTTAGCCTTACATGCCTAGAAGGTGATAAACTTCATAACTCAGCATGTGATGACATTATCAATGACTTTGCTGTCAAAAAAAAATCATGCTGGAGCCATATATCTTATGTCATGTGCAGAACACATATACGTTTTAGTTTTAGTTTTTATTTTTAGCTGCATACTCGCCTATGTACTGGCATATATTAAAATAAAAAAGCTTATTATTTCTATTGCCATTGCCCTTTCATTGTCTTCCTAATTATGCCCTTTTGCAAATGTTGCGGTGGAAGAATTGCGCCACAAAATTAAGATAAGTGTGAATTTTGAAGGGTGGCTGTGTTTCTGTTCTCATATTGCACTATTAATCAGTTAATGCATTTTAATCTGTTTGAATCTGTCTATGAAAACAACATTGGTTTTAAAGGAAAAGGTATGTTTTGTTTTACAGATGCAGGTACTGCAAAGGAGACACCATCCTTTTCTTCTTCTAAATCTTTACCACCTATGTGAAGTTTGGGGGCTGGATTCAACTAACCCAAAGACGTCTGTGGGCATAACAGGGCTTCCTTCCCTCCTTCCCTTGAACCTCCCCCCCAAATCCATTTTGGAGGGTCAAGAAAACCCCCAGAAAAGGGCATGGGGAGGGGGAAGAAGGGATTTTTCCCCCCATCTGGCTTACGCTGATGAAACAATTGTATTGGTGCGATGTTAAATCCTATCCCTGAAAAGTGGATGAGGTGGAGCGGCTGACAGAGTGGTGCAGAGTCAACAACTTGCTCATAAATACAAAGAAAACTAAGGAGCTTGTGGTGGACTTTAGGAGACAGAAGAACGAGGTCCAGCCACTTTTGATTGACGGAATTTGTGTGGAGAGGGTAACAACGTTTAGATTTCTAGGCATTGAGTTACAGGAGGATCTGTCCTGGAGTGTTAATACAAGGGGGCTTGTGAAGAAGGCGCAGCAGAGACTGTATTTTTTGAGAATTTTAAGGAAAAACCATCTTCCACAAAAGCTGCTGCTTGCCTTCTATCACTGTGCCATACAGAGCATGCTCACATACGGTTTATGTGTGTGGTACGGAAGCTGTACTTCCCAGGACAGAGCAGGGCTGTGTAGAATTATTAAAACAGCAGAGAGCATTATTGGCTGCTCACTCACCACCTTAGAACGAATTTACACCACCAGGTGCCATAGAAAAGCACTAGACATATCAAGAGATCCAACGCACCCTGGTCACCATTTCTTTGAGCTCCTGCCATCGGGACGGAGATATAGAACAATGCAGGCAAGAACGAGCCGTCTCAGGAACAGTTTCTTCTCTAGAGCGATTTTGGCCTTAAATGGAAAGCCTGGACTTTGAAGTCATCTTATTTTACTTGTTATTTTGTATTATATTTACTGTTTTTAATTAGGTTTTTGTAATTCTGGATTATGCGGAATGCTTTATCGGAGTGGATGTAGCAACCGAGTAATTTCGTTGTTCCCGCAAGGGGACAATGACAATAAAGATATCTTATCTTAAGTACTTGTGTTCAAAATAATCGTAAATACATGTATTTTAAGATCTACTGCCTGACTGGCCTTCCAGCCATGTGTAGTTTTTTTTCTGAGAACCTACATTAAAAAGGTTAAGGAGTAAATCCTACACGAATCCAGAGCGGAGCCCCTATGGCGGTTGGATGGCACCTTGGGTGCCTCTTTCTGGCAACTCTTGAAGCCAAGCCGGTGCCAAACATCTTGCTCTGTTTTCCTTTTGAACCCAATAACAAGGTCAAGAGGGGGGGGGTCTTGCCATCTGGGCAGCCTGGGACCTCCAGACACACTACTGCCCAGGGAGGTCATTTTTGTGCTGCTAACGTGGTTTGACTTCGCTCTGGAGGCACACTCCATTGTGTCTCGAGACAGACGGATGCCAAGGAAACACTGAAAATAATTTTAGGTGATCCCCCCCCCCCAAAAAAAACCAACAACAACAACAACAATATTGCCTGATTAATCAGGGGGAACTTTTGAACTGATTAAGTGACTAACTCATACTCCAGCCCTATCGTGAACTGATCATCCTGTGTGCCTATGAAATCTGAGTGTTTATTTAATTAATTAATTTTAAACTTATTAGATCTCAGGGCAGTTCACAAGATAAAAGCACAAGTAAATAGTTAAAGCAAAACCAGCAAAACAATAGGAATAGAAGTAAAAGATATAGGTTCCCTGGTTCTCTGTCTTATTCGAATTCACTCCAGTAAACCAATTAATTATTCCTGTACCATCTTTCCATTTAATGCAAATTCCCTGAACAGTTTACAAAATTTAAAAGAAACACACAAACTTAATAAACACTGCATAACAAAGGTGCACATTAGGTCGGAGAGCTGGGAGCCTTTAGAAAACCTAGGGGAAAAAATGTGCCACAGTCTTTAGGGAAGCAGGAACTGACGTAAACCAAAGACCAGACCAAAGGGGGGAAGTTGGTCCCCGGAGGTTGAATCCATGCCATGGGGAGAGTTGTTGGAATATTGCTTTTTTTTACTGTGTTTGCCAAAGATTTATCCAATTTCCTGCTACGTGTTTCAGCTGGTTTTCATGTGAATGTGCAGGAGACCTAGTAACACACTGTCACTATGCAATGAGAAGTTCTAGGGACAACAAACAGTGTTTGAGTGAGAAAGAACTGGGAGGTTTCTAACATCTCTATAATATTTGTTTTGGTTGAAAAAAGACAAGCAAAACATAGGGGAGGAAAACACGATCCTTTCAGAGAGTACTGTAGCTGCAAAACCCTGCACCAGATTCCAAGAGAGCAATTTGTATAGGTGTCCTAGTTTTCAGTTACAAACACTCGGGTGTGCCCTTCAAATTTAAAGCTGCAGATTTTTGACTCCCAACAGCTTCTGTGACTCTTCCATGAGCAGCTAGTGACTACCTGAAGGCGCTGCCTTGTCAACACAATAATATCTTCATTTGTTTCTAGAAACCACAACTTGCGAGTGCCTGTTGTATCTCAAAAAGGATGCTGCTCCCTGAAACATGGGCAGAAAGCTCTGCCGGTCGTTGCAGGAGAGTGGCTTTCTGATATTTTAGGAATTTCAAGGACAGACTCGGCCATGGAACACAACAATCTACTGCCTATGTAAAGGGCTGAGGCCTTTCTCAAGTATCTGACATTTTGACATACTCTGGAGGGTATATCTTTGAACTCAAGGTCACATCTGTAATATTGTGTTAGCAAAAAAACCACAAACCCTAGCAAATCAGATAAAAACACATGCAAGGATGCACAACAATTGACATTCCTCCCCATTATTTGGTATCCTTTTATTCAAAAAATTAATAGTTATGGACAAGGAAGGCAACCCCAACATACACATGGACAGTTATGGGGAAGTACATTTAGATGACAATTTATGGGTCTATTCTTCAATTAGTTTTAACACAGTGCTTAACATACGGGAACAACTCCAAGAATGTTTACTGCAGCAACTGTTCCTATATTGTTGTTATTTTATGTTAAGTTCTTTGGACTGTTTTTCATGTTTTGCTAAAAACAATAAAATGTTTTTTTAAGGGATGTTACATTTCAATCTTCTACTTAATAGTACCTACCTAGCCTTAATATTATTGAAGGTAGAGGACCAACCTTGAATGTTACCTGTGCTGGGTAGGTCAGAGCACTAAACATGATGAGACGTAAATAAAAGAGAGAAAAAGAAAAAGAGAAAAGGGGGGGACGACGACGACGACCCAAAACTGTATACTTTACAAAGTTGTTATTGTACTTCACCAGATCTTAACCTATTACAGTATTTGTAAGAATGGATTCCAAACATTATCGAATTTCTCCATGGCAAGTCTGTGTTTATATGCACGTTGCGCATATGTTGCGAGTTTGTATAAGTCTTCAATCCAATCGTAGAAGGGGAGCCACATTTTTATTTTTCCAGTTCATCAGTGTCAGTCTTTTCGCTGTGGTAAGGGCACATATTGTCCTCCTGTGAGGTTCCATGTGCTGGGTGTATAATTCAAAATGATATTTTGCTCTGTAAATGTCAGGTTGTTCCGTACAGTTCTGTTCTGTTGAGGTCCCCTCCTATTACATACTGAGATCAGCGTACACAGAGCTTTATGGAGCAGCGTAAGTAAGCAAGCATATAAGAGGTCCCTACTTTCATGAGAAGAGAAGAATCCTTGGAAAAGACCTTGATGTTTGGAAAGATGGAGGGCACTAGGAGAAGGGAAGGACAGAGGACAAGATGGTTGGACAGTGTTCTCGAAGCTACGAACATGAGTTTGACCAAACTGCGGGAGGCAGTGGAAGACAGGAGTGCCTGGCGTGCTATGGTCCATGGGGTCATGAAGAGTCGGACACGACTAAACGACTAAACAACAACAACAACAACTTTGATCAACATTTCAGCAGTGGAGGCAGGGAGAGGTGAAGGGAGTTGCATGATCTGGAGGGCACTGAAAAGGGAATGAAAAGGTGGGTTTTGAAGAGGCGTAAGAAGGAAGGGAGAACGGTGGCACTACCATTGGAGGGATGAATTCTAGGCAGAAAAGAGCAGCAAGGAAGAATGGACCAACCTCATGGGCAGCACAGGAATGAAGGGCAGGAAGACAGGGAGGACTTGGTCCCAAAGAGCTATGAAAGTGTTATATGTGGGAGCGGAAACTAGTGCAAATATCTGAGGAGGGAATGGCACACTTGGCCAGTCACACAGGAACAGTATTTTTGGACAGCTGTAATCTTTGGAATTTATAGCTAACTTTATGGGACTGGGCGACTCTTCGCCCGATACATTTCCAAGGGCATATATAATGAGAACGTAATGCTTACTCAAGTAAATTGTTGTTGTTCATCGAGGCGGTGGTATCCCATGGTGTGGGTTTCAAGCAATTTATTCCGCCGTACTCATTAATATGTCTCCGATATGTACTAATTAAAGTATAGGGAAGTCTTGCAAAACAGATGGGAGTGTATGAACCAGCACTGCCTCCTCCAAATCCCCTGTGCCATTTAAACATGCGGATCTATAAATTACAAGGCATGCAACTGCCATTTCACCCGGCGGTAGGCCTGCCGTTCTAGGCACAATAATTTGCTAGGATGTGGGGGTTTTCTTTTTCTTCTTTTAGCTCTTGTTGTCTCAGTTTTGGCATATGCATGTGAGAACAAAAAGCACCAGTGCACAAATTTTCTGCATTTCCCCCCTTTGGCACGATGAATACGCCTTGCACTTCTTTGCTGAATCAGCACCCTTTCCTGACTAGGGGTGTGCTCTCTTAGGGTGAAAATTGTGAGTCACTGTTTTAGCTTTGAACAATCATTCCTGGTCAGAGGAATTCTCAATTAATTGCATTTGTATCCCACCCTTTCTCTAAGCAGCTCATGGTAGGATATGTGGAGAATCCCTCATTTTATAGCCCTATGTAGTATGCTGTGCTGAGAGCCACTGACAGAGGTCCGTTGCTTAGCTGCAGAATCCAGCAGCTATCAAAACTCAAGAGGCAGAAGCTATAGAGTCTTCATCTAAGGAGCCAGACCAGATTCAGGGCTCTCAAACTGCTGCTGGAGATCAGGAGACATTGTGCCTGAGGCTGATAAGACACGAGCTCAGGAGAACCTCCAATATCACCAGGTCCTGCAGAGTCAGAGCCACGACTCTCTTTGGCAACATCCCCTGAGCCTGAGGAACCAAACGCCACTCACATTACCTCCAGTGGCACACTCCTCACAATAAACCTGAGTGTGCAAAAGTACTTTCACACTCCCATGTTGATATGGGTACTTATTTTAAATCGCCGCCAGCCAAAAGCAATGGTCTCTGTTATGTACTGAGCTGAATCATAGAACAATAGGATCCAGAATCAGCAGTCTGATTGGTCCGCAGGAGCCACCCAATCAAACTCCAGGTGGAAGTGAATCCGCAACCTGATTGGCCTGCGGGAGCAGCCAATCAGGCGGCTGGCAGAAGTGCATCCGCAACCTGATTGGCCTGCAGGAGCAGCCAATCAGGCTGCTGGCAGAAGTCAATCCACAAACTGATTGGCCCACAGGTGTAGCCCTGAAGTAGCCAATCATGCAAAGCCCATTGTGTAAATAATGTATATAAGCAGATGGTTTTGGGGAAAGGGTATTCTTCTCTTCTTCTGCTTGATGACTACGAGCTGAATAAAGAGCATGAAATTCACTCTCGACTCCCAGTATATTTCAGTCTCTATTAGGCTTTCACAATCCAGCACCAGCTATGCCTTGTGGCCTGTTAGGTGCGCCAAGTCTTGTTTTTTTCAGGAAGGAAAACCAGAAGGCTTAAAAAAAAAAAAAAACCCTGTTAACCTCAGTTGCCATACGTAGCTAGTGTGCTGCTTTTCACCCCGTGGGTCATAATGTGTGTAGGCTTAATTTACACGATCACCTGAAAACAAAATAAAAAGTAGCCATGAGGGCAAAATATTATGGTTCTTCTGACCCAACAGCATGCACGCCTTCTCCAAAACACAGTAATAGTGCTGATTAGCTGCTCATGAAGGAGCAAGGGGGACAAACTGCAGCACCTCTCCTTCCTTTCCCAAGTGTTCTTGGTCTTTAAACAGGAGTCTTCACACACAGCCCAACTGCTGGATCGAGGACATGAACCACATGTGCGGCACTTGCTTGCACACGATGTGCTTTGTCATACAACTAAGCATACATGCAGAGATCTGGGAGCATGTTTTGTTTAGTACTTCTATACCACACCATAAGGTGTGGCGCTGTGGTTAAACCACTGAGCCCTAGGGCTTGCTGATCAGAAGGTCGGCGGTTCGAATCCCTATGACGGGGTGAGCTCCCGTTGCTCGGTCCCAGCTCCTGCCAACCTAGCAGTTCGAAAGCACGTCAAAATGCAAGTAGATAAATAGGAACCGCTACAGCGGGAAGGTAAACGGCGTTTCCATGTGCTGCTCTGGTTTGCCAGAAGCAGCTTTGTCATGCTAGCCACATGACCGGAAGCTATACGCCGGCTCCCTCGGCCAATAATGCGAGATGAGCACGCAACCCCAGAGTCGGTCACGACTGGACCTAATGGTCAGGGGTTCCTTTACCTTTATACCACACCTCTCACAAAATATCCTGATGCTGTACTGTAACATAAAACCCATGAAAAACCCATTAAAAGCGGGACAAAACGATCATTAAAATGACTAGCAAACCAAGAAAGTTTTGAACAACTGCCTAGGCCTGTTGGCATTAAAATGTCTTCAAGAGATGCATGGAAATCAGAAGTGAGGATGGCTGCTGGAAGAGTGCTCCACAATATGGGATCAGCATCACTAAATGCCCAACACTAAATAGCTGAGGTCACAATATGAGGGACAACTAACAGCATTGTCTCAGTGATCTCAGGCTGGGATGCAAGGGCTCCGGTGGTCCTTCAAGTGTCCTAGGCCCCTGTTGTTCAGGCCTTTGTATAACAACACAAGAGCCTTGAACCTGTCCCAGCAGATTGTTGGAGAAAGCCCCAAATCCACACAAACCGGGGGGGGGGGGGGGGAACTGTGCGGGTCACATCTTGGGAAAATATCACTCTCCCTGATATAATAGGAAAGTTTTGGAGCTGGGTAAATTGGACTTACAACAATGCGAAAACATTTGCAGATCTGATAATTTCAGAGGAGTTACTGGCAAAGCTTTATTGCAAAGAAATCTGAGCACACATAGGTTGCTAGTCATTGACCAAGGTGGCAGAAAGAGAGACATTCTCCCTCTCTCCCATATATATTTATATATGAAGCAACAAAGGAACAAAGGCAAGCAAAGACAACAGAAATAACTCCCGAGTTTTTCATAGCAAAAGGGGGTGGGGCAGGAAGTATTGTAAAACAGTAAGCACCTGGCATTTGTAAACAACACCAATTATGATAAAATATTGATTTACCTTCAGGAAAATAAAGTACTTCTGAATATTGATGTTATTTGTTTGATAGATATGGCAGGCCCAGAGACTCTGCATTGGTAAAATTTAAGATTTATATCTTGTGCCATTGGCCAGAGCTGCTTTAGCATTGGTTATTGCAAGCTCAGCGCTTCTTAGGTTTCAGAAGGTAGAGGGCTGATAATTAATCACAAATGCTGGTTTGTTCTTTTACATTGTATAAGAAAAACAAGACTAAGCGCTACGCATGCTGCGATAAAAGAAAGAAAGAAGAATTATGTTGCCATTAGATCATCATGATTAAAACAACTCTGGGCAGCTGCGAAGTTGCAGCTTTACTGAACAACTGAGGTCGTTTTCATGCATTATGCATTCTAGATGTACACCTAATATTTTTAAGCGTAGCCCTAAAAAAATATAAAGTGCAAATGGGAAAAAGAGGTGGTTGTAAATGCATGCATTGTAGGGTCATACTCAGAGCTGTGAGCAGGGAAGTTTTTAATGTGTTGGGGTCCATTAGCCAACAGCAAATGTTTGAGATTTTATTGTGTTTTTATATTTTGCTGAAAGCTGCCCAGATTGCCCGGGGCAACCCAGTCACAGAATCAAAGAATTGTAGAATCATAGAATCATAGAGTTGGAAGATACCACAAGGGCCATCCAGTCCAACCCCCTGCCAAGCAGGAAACACCATCAAAGCATTCCTGACAGGTGGCTGTCAAGCCTCTGCTTAAAGACCTCCAAAGAAGGAGACTCCACCACACTCCTTGGTAGCAAATTCCACTGCCGAACAGCTCTTACTGTCAGGAAGTTCTTCCTAATGTTTAGGTGGAATCTTCTTTCTTGTAGCTTGAATCCATTGGTCCGTGTTCGCTTCTCTGGAGCAGCAGAAAACAACCTTTCTCCCTCCTCTATATGACATCCTTTTATATATTTGAACATGGCTATCATATCACCCCTTAACCTTCTCTTCTCCAGGCTAAACATACCCAGCTCCCTAAGCCGTTCCTCATAAGGCATCGTTTCCAGGCCTTTGACCATTTTGGTTGCCCTCCTCTGGACACGTTCCAGCTGGTCAGTATCCTTCTTGAACTGTGGTGCCCAGAACTGGACACAATATTCCAGGTGAGGTCTGGCCAGAGCGGAATACAGTGGTACTATTACTTCCCTTGATCTAGATGCTATACTGCTATTGATGCAGCCCAGAATTGCATTGGCTTTTTTAGCTGCTGCATCACACTGCTGACTCATGTCAAGACTCCTAGATCCTTTTCACATGTACTGCTCTCAAGCCAGGTGTCTCCCATCCTGTATTTGTGCCTTTCATTTATTTTGCCCAAGTGTAGTAATTTACATTTCTCCCTGTTAAAATTCATCTTGTTTGCTTTGGCCCAGTTGTCTAATCTGTTAAGGTCATTCTGAAGTGTGATTCTGTCCTCTGGGGTATTAGCCACGCCTCCCAATTTGGTGTCATCTGCAAACTTGCTCAGATGCCCTCAAGTCCATCATCCAAGTCATTGATAAAGATGTTGAATATGACTGGGCCCAAGACAGAACCCTGTGGCACCACTACCACTACCCTGTGATAGAGTTGGAAGGAATCCTGTGGATCATCTAGTTCAGGTAAAGCTACCCCTGACCGTTAAGACCAGTCGCGGATGACTCTGGGGTTGCGGCGCTCATCTCGCTCAATAGGCCGAGGGAGCTGGCGTTTGTCCGCAGACAGCTTCCAGGTCATGTGGCCAGGATGACTGAGCCGCTTCTGGCAAACCAGAGTCCAGGGGTAGTCAACCTTTTTATATCTACCGCCCACAAATGCATCTTTCTTGATGGTAAAATGTCCTTACGGCCCACCAGTGCTTGATGGAAGGGGGATTCAGCTTGTGCCGTAGAACCCCCTACCGCCCACCTAGAATCCTGAGATGTCCACTAGTGGGCTGTAGGGACCAGGCTGACAGACAACCCCATATCTAGTCCAAGCCCTTGCAATGCAGGAATATGTAACTGCCATGGGAAGGGGGTTGAATTTGCAACCTTGGCATTATCAGCACAGCACCATGCTCTAACCAACTGAGCTATCCAGGCCAGATGCTGCTGCTGCTGCTGCTGATTATTATTATTATTATTAACACATTTGAAACACATTATTTCCCTCAAAGACCTCTGAGCACTGGAGCTTACCCATCACAGCTATAATTCCTAGTAACCTTGAAACTAAAGTGGATCTATTGAAACATTTGTCATCCTTTGCTGAAAGTGAAATAATAATAAAAAATCTTTCCAGTAGCACCTTAAGAGACCAACCAAGTTTGTTCTCGGTATGAGTTTTTGTGTGTATGCACACTTCTTCAGATACTTTGCTGAAGTGGAGAGAGAAAAATGGGGAGAGCTACTCCGCTGGAGCAAATCACCCCCTTCTTTTATTATAAAATGTGTGACCCGCCACCCCATGTGCAGCCCTATTAAGAATATTTTTCATCTGTAAGCCGCCTTGGGTGCCTTTCAAGGAAAAAGGCAGTGTATAAATAAATATATACATGTAATACATATCGATTATAAATATATAATCCCGAGAATCAATTGGACACTTAATTTATGATGGACGCATATACGTATATATTTTTATTAATGACTTTTAGAAACCGCTTGATTGCCGGGGGGGTGCGGACAACAACCTCAAAGCGGTAATTAAAAAATGAAGCGTGTTTTTTTGCGTGGAGGGGGGAATAAGAACCCGAGGAGCACACAAAAATGGCTTCTCCGGCTCACAACAAGGGAAAAATCAGATTAGCATCTCGTCTAGCCAATGGCGGCGGACGCGGTGTCCAGCAAGAGGCGGGGCAATATATTATTAACTCGCCCCTCACTATGAAAAGCCTGAGGCAGTGGAATGGGGATATCTGCTTGCGCATGCGCCCCCCCTCTCCCACTTGTGGGGGCGGAGCCTAAGCCGGAGAGGCCGCTGAATCCTCTCGGAGCGTTCTGTCTCGCTGGGAGGAGGGGAAAGGAGAGGAGGAGTGCGGCTCGACCCGGAAGCGGAAGTGGCCGTCGATGGTGGCTCCCTTAGCAACGGGCGCCGCGAGGAAGCTTTGAGGAAGCTTTGAGGAAGAGGAGGAGGAGGAAGAAGAAGAAGAGGGGGTTGTCAATCGCCGGAGCGCAGACGGCCAGGCCCGAAGGGATGGCGGAGAAGTTCGACTCCCTGGAGGAGCACCTGGAGAAGTTCGTGGAGAACATCCGGCAGCTGGGCATCATCGTCAGCGACTTCCAGCCCAGCAGCCAGGCGGGCCTCAACCAGAAGCTGTGAGTGACCCTCCTACGCAGGCCCCCCCTTCTCAGCCCCCTCCTCTCTGTGCGCCCCCTTGGAGCTGGCAAGACCAGTATTGTGGGGAGGCGCTGTTTCCTTAGGCGCCATAATACCCGTGGGTTAATCGACTGTCACTTTATTTGATGTCAAGTTGTCGATTTTAAGTCATTTTCATGTATCGATTGTGGTTTGCTCGTGTCAGATTGCCAAAAGATGTGTGATCTTGTATATATCCCCCCCTCTACACTTTGCCCTGCATGCAGTCATATAGAAAAGTGAAAAACGTAATATGGTTAAGATTCCCTGTTTGTGGGGTGCTCTTTCCCCAGAGAGGCTCGCCAGACGCCATTGTTGCGTATCCTCGGGTCCCAGGTGAAAACTTACCTCTTAACCCAAGCCTTTGGCTTCTTAATCTATGTATTAAGAGCAGAATACAGTGGTACTATTACTTCCCTTGATCTAGATGCTATATTGTATATAAAATATATAAAAGGATGTCATATAGAGGAGGGTGAAAGGTTGTTTTCTGCTGCTGCAGAGAAGCGGACACGGAGCAATGGATTCAAACTACAAGAAAGAAGATTCCACCTAAACATTAGGAAGAACTTCCTGACAGTAAGAGCTGTTCGGCAGTGGAATTTGCTGCCAAGAAGTGTGGTGGAGTCTCCTTCTTTGGAGGTCTTTAAGCAGAGGCTTGACAGACATATGTCAAGAATGCTTTGATGGTGTTTCCTGCTTGGTGGGGGGTTGGGCTGGATGGCCCTTGTGGTCTCTTCCAACTCTATGATTCTATGATTCTATTTTTATTATTACGTTTATATCCCACTTTTCCTCCCAAGTAAAGGAGCTCAGGGTGTCCTGCACAGTTCGCCTCCCTCCCCATTTATTCTCACAACAACCCTGTGAAGTAGGTTAGGCTGAGAGACTGCGACTGGCCCAACAAGCTTCATGGTCAAGTGGGGATTTGAACCCTAGTCTCTCAAGTCCTAGTTTAACACTCAGACGACTACATCACACTGCCACTGTGCCCTTTTAGAAGTGGGTGGAATGTTTTTCAATGTATTCCCCCACTCCATTGGTCTTAATGTATCTATTGGGTTTTGTTTGTTTGTAAGTCACTTTGGGTGGCCTTGGGCAAGATAATGCAAGGTCTTTTTGTTTGTGTGGAATCTTTTTGACATCAGTTTGGAGAGAGTATGCATGGGTATATATTCCTGGATTTTGCTCCTACAAGAAGTAGTAATGACCACTATCTTGGATATGGCATGGTTTCAAAAGAGGATTAGACAGAATCGTGTAGGAGAAAGAAATGTTCATTTTCCACTGTTGGAGACTGTATGCCCCTGAATACCAGTTCTTGGGAGCTAAAAATGTGAAATTACACACACATTCTGCTAGTTAGCTTCCAATAGGTATCTGGTTGGCCATTATGAGAGTAGGATGCTGGACTACATAGGCTATTGTCCTGTTCTTGCATTCTTACTCCTGAAATTGTCTTTAATTAGACAGCTGGTAGTCAGAAGTCTATAAACATGGAGGTTCCATTGCTGGTCATTGCTAATAGATGAAAGGTCCATATGCATATTCTTTTGAAAAGCCACCTCCTCTATGGATTTAGAGGAGGAAGGGATTGAGATCTGCTAATATTTGGTTTTCTAGTGCAGTCATCCCCAAACTGCGGCCCTCCAGATGTTTTGGCCTACAACTCCCATGATCCCTAGCTAGCAGGACCAGTGGTCAGGGATGATGGGAATTATAGTCCAAAACATCTGGAGGGCCGAAGTTTGGGGATGCCTGTTCTAGTGGTTCTTTTTATTTTTGAGAATGCTCTTTTTGTGTCTTTTAAAAATTACTTATAGGAATACAGACTAGTGCAAATTGTTGTTTCTATTGTCTTAGTAGTTCTGGGAATGAATAAGCTTATGTTTCCTTCTCCTAGGAATTTTATGGTTACAGGCTTGCAAGATGTTGACAAGTGCCGGCAGCAGCTTCATGATATTAGTGTGCCTTTGGAAGTCTTTGAGTAAGTGTTTAACTTCACATGGTTACAGGCAATACTTCTCTCCAAAGCCTATTGGTACTCTTCCTGGGAAAAGCATCTTGGTCTTCTTCATCTTAATGATTTTGATGAGCAGGGCTAGAAAGCAAAACTCTGTACTCTATAGAGCATAGAATTAGTACTAAATGGTACTAAATTATCTTCTGGTCTTTAATTAACATCTTGCAGAATATTATTTCACACCTTTTCTCAGTTTTTCTCCCCTCAGGTATATTTCTGGGAATAGTTTGGCTCTCAGCATCTGTTTAAAAAGGCAGTTCTTGTATGTGATGCTAACTGAGCTAGGTGAACTTGTCATAGTGCTTCTTAAAGTAGTCTGTATACAGCTAGATGTTCAGTATTGATGTAAAAATGTCAGCAACATATTCTTAGTTGCATATACATAATCCAGTGTGTCAGTGTTGAGAATAGATGCTCTATATGTCTGTTTTACACTGCATGGAAACTTATCTATCAAACCTGACATATTATTTATTTCCTCAGATATATAGATCAAGGCCGTAATCCCCAACTTTATACTAAAGAGTGTTTGGAAAGGGCTCTTGCTAAAAATGAACAGGTGAAGGGCAAAATTGACACCATGAAGGTAAGATAAAGGTGTTTCTCAAATAACATGTATTCACTAATAGATAAATAGCCTCATTAAGAGGAAACACAAAATATATAGCAAAGGACTTGATAGGCTTTGCCTATATACTGGCAGTCTTCACTGATTATATCTGAAGGATCAAATTCTCTAACAAGAATTCAAAGTGTATTTAGAAATTAATAATGGTCTGCAAATTGCAACTGATTGATAGTACCTAGAGTTTTCACAATCTGAGAGTGTTTCTAGATCCAGTTTTGTCATTTGAGGTTAACTGCTCTTGGCTTGGACAATCTGAAGTAACTGCAGCAGCTGTGACCTTTGCTGGACAAGGATCCTCTCTGCCACTCCTACCTATACTCCGGTAATCTCCTGGATTGCATTGATATAATGCAAGGTTCCCTTTTGAAAATGATTCAGAGCTGCAGTTCAGAGTATAGCTCCCAGCCAATAACTGGGGCCAGTCAGTTGGGCAGTTTGTGCTCCCCCAGGTAGCCCTGACATCTGAAGGAGGGCAAGTGATAACTAGAAATAGGATCACCTTTGCTGTGGCATGTTGCTTATGAAGTGCAGTTATGTGCTGCTAGGGAGGCTCCCTTGGGCCTACTTTGTCTTTTTGTTACCAGGCAATTTTAAAAATATGCTAAGTCTTTAATCTTTGGTTCATTATTTTAATCTTGCTGTTAACTTGATTTTTTTTTTATAAGCCAGTCTGGTGGGGTGTGTGACAATGCAGTGTAGTATATCAGTCTGAATAAGCTTTCCAAAGACTTAGGTTAAAATATTAATTCGGCACTAGATGAAATGAATCGTGTGACTAGTCTTTATTGTATTTATTTCTTAAATTTGTATGGTGCCTGTGAGGGACAGGGGATATCGCGAAGTCCCTCCCCTCCTGAGTTCAAGCCAATCCCCGAGCACAGGGGGAAGCAGAGAGAGTTCCGATTCCAGTGGGGAAGCAGGAAGTCGTGTCCGAGGCTCAGGCAAGGTAGAGGAGCCAGGGTCCCAGGTGGGACAGGAAGGGGCGAATAAGGGCGGGAGACCCATCCCCCCAACTCCGGAATTACGCAGAAAGAGGAGGGGAAAGAGGATGGGTCTGCCAAAGCTTTTGTGTTGGAGAAAGACGCACCAAAAGCCATTAGGAGGTTCTGAAACCGACTGACCACATCACTCCGTGTAAATAGCAATGACTTAAGCACTGTAAATACGCAGCACCAATAAAAGAATAAAATGCAGAGCTGCGTAGCGTCGTTACTCTGAAGTAGTCCACTCCGGCCACTGTGACAGCAACCTCCTAATCCTTTTTGGGCTACTTTGGAGTTGCCGGGATGAGCGTGTCAGAGGCGGAGAGATGGCGGCAGATCGCGGAGCAAGCCCAGCAAGAACTGCAGCAGCTGTCGCTGCAGGCGCAGGGGGAATTGAAGGCAGCTAAAGAAGAGACTAAGAAGGTCCAGGACGACCGGCTACAACTTGCGGAACAGGTGAGAGCGCTACAGGAAAGAGAGCAGGAATTAAGGGCGGTGGCGGTAGACCTCCAAAACAAGCTGGATGCAGAGAAAAACAAGGCGGGAGGGGCACCCCAAGTCCAAGTGCTGCCAGGAAGGAGAGCCGGGACGCTAGTAAGCAAGTTCAATGGAGACCCGAAGGAATATCAGGGCTTTGAGACTGAGATTGTGTATGCTCTTGAGCTGCACCACGATGAGTTCCCTGATGATGAGCACAGGGTAGCGTTTATTGTGGAGCACCTTACCGGGGCAGCCAGGGAGTGGCTAAGACCGTTAATTGCAACAAAGAATCCTTGCATGAAGAATGTCAAACTATTTCTAGAAGGTTTGAAAACGATGTACTCGTCCGATAGTCATATGGACCAGACTAAGGAGGAACTTCATAATTTACGCCAAGGAAATATGACAGTTCGCGCGTATTGGGCGAAATTCACCATGTTGGTGCACAGATTGGGGTGGGAACTAGAGTCACCCCCAATGCAAGCGGCGTTCTACTTGGGGTTGCATGAGGAGGTGAAGGATGAGCTCTCGAGAGGTCCAAAGCCCAGTAATATGGATCAGCTGAGCAAAGCGGCTCTGGCGGTGGGGGTGAGACAGGAATCCCGGTGGAGCGACAAGCAAGCAACGCGCGCAAAGCGGGCTTGGTTCCCACGGTCGCAGGAGAAGCCACTCCCCCAACAACCCTTTCAAGCCACGCCTGGGGCCAGTCAGGACCAGGAACCCATGCAGATTGATAGCGCGCGCGCGCGGGCTTTTCAAACCCCAGCGGCGCCAAGACGCAAGGAGGGAAGGGGTGGGAATTGCTTTCTCTGCAACTCCCCCCAGCATCTCGTCAGAGACTGCCCACATCGCAGGGAGTGGCAAGGAAAGGCGGGAACGGTTGTGCCCTCCCCCACTGACGCAGCACCACAGCAGGGAAACGGGAAAGCCTGGCTGCAGGAGACAAGGGGCAGCAGCCAGGCACAGTCAGCAGACAACAGCCCCAACCCACCCACCCGCACAGAGAGGAGCAGAGCCAGCCCACCCCTCCCAGAGCAGGAGTGGTTCTAGAAGTGACGCTCACGCTCCCAAATGGCTATCCCCTGACGGTCCTCTCCCTAATTGACAGTGGTGCCTCAGCCAACTTCTTCTCGAGAAACTTTGCAGAAGAGCACCAGATCCAGCTTCTGCAGCTGGATTTTCCCCTGCACGTGGCAACCATTGACGGCAGAGAGCTGCTGGGAGGGGCCATCACTCATCAAACCCCCCCCATGAGAATGACGGTGGGAAGGCACTCAGAGACACTGGCATTCAACGTCACAACCATCTCAGACCCCCCCATCGTCTTGGGCATGAGCTGGCTGGCGCGCCATGACCCCTCCATAAGTTGGCACCAGAGATGCATCACTTTTGGATCGGACTTTTGCCTGGAAAATTGCATGCAGCACCAACCAGGGGAGGGGCCTCCGATAGCCATGGTGGCCACCATGCACGTCAAAGGGGGTGAGGCGATACCCAAGCCGTACTGGGACCTGCAGGAGGTCTTCAGCGAAGCGGAGTCCGACCACCTACCCCCACACAGGCCTTTTGACTGCCAGATCAACCTGGTGCCAGGGGCAACTATACCCCCAGCCAAGCTGTACGCCATGTCAGACCAGGAACTGGAGGATCTGCGCGCTTTCATCGACAAGAACCTCAAGCGGGGGTTCATCAGAGAAAGCAAGGCAGCAGGGGGCAGCCCGGTCTTCTGGGTGGACAAGAAAGACACGCAACAGCGCCGTCTGGTGGTGGATTTTAGACGGCTGAATTCAGTGACAGAGCCAGTGGCTTTCCCCATGCCCAGAGTGGATGATCTCCTGACAGCGGCACGCAGGGGCAAGATTTTCACCAAGCTAGACCTGAGGGGGGCGTACAACTTGATCAGGATCCGGGAAGGCGATGAATGGAAAACCACGATGTTCACGCCTCTGGGCTCTTTTGAATATCTGGTGATGCCCTTCGGGTTGCAAGGGGGCTCAGCATGCTTCCAGGCCTTCATGCACCACGTCCTGGGGTCCCTCCTCTTCAGGAAATGCTTGGTCTTCCTGGATGACATCCTTATTTACTCCAATGACCCAGTGCAGCATGTGAAAGATGTCAGGGAGGTGTTGCAGCGCCTGAAGGAGAACCACCTGTATGTGAAGCTGGAGAAGTGCAAGTTTCACACCAAGGAGGTGGACTTCCTGGGCTACAAGCTGTCAGACAAGGGGCTGGCGATGGACAAGGACAAGGTGCAGGCCATCCTGGACTGGCACAGCCCCAGGACGCGCAAAGATGCCCAACGCCTACTAGGCTTCGCCAACTTCTACAGGAAATTCATCAAGAACTTCTCTCGCGTTACGGCTCCCATCACTGACTGCCTGAGAGGCAAGCAGAAGTTCAGGTGGACACCAGAGGCGCAAGCAGCGTTCGAAAGCCTCAAGAGGGTGTTCGCCTCAGACCAGAACCTGTTCCACGTGGTTCAGGACGCGCCCCTACGCGTGGAGACAGATGCTTCTGATAAAGCTGTGGGCGCCATTTTGTTGCAACTGGACGCCAACAGAGAGTGGAGACCCTGTGCCTTCTTCTCCAGGAAGCTGACACAGCCAGAGCGAAACTACACAGTGTTTGATCGGGAACTTCTTGCGATCCACGCTGCGTTCCAGCACTGGAGACACTTCCTGGTGGGCGCCAAGCACCCCATCCAGGTGTGCACAGACCACAAGAACCTGGAGTTCTGGAGAACTGCCAGGGTGCTCAACCAGCGGCAGATACGGTGGGCAGAGTTCTTCTCGAACTTCAACTTCTCCATACACTACATCCTGGGAGAGCAGAATGTCAGGGCGGATGCCCTCTCCCGCAAGCCAGAGTACATGGAGGAGGAGGCGCCACCGGCACCCAGGCACATTTTCCCCCCGTCAGCATGGTCCTGCGGAGCAGCAGTGGTGAGCGAGGCAGAACTCACAGCACTGACGGCAGCGGATGAATTTGCCAACCGCATCTTCAGAGAACTGAGAGGGGGGGGGAAGCAGGCAAAAGACTTTGCAGAACGCAGGGGGCTGCTTTTCTACAAGGGTGCACTGTACCTGCCCACCACCCAGCTTAGACGTACGGTCCTCAAGCAGATGCACGACAACCCAACGGCGGGTCATTTTGGGAGGGACAAAACCACTCACCTAGTCATGAGACACTTCTGGTGGCCAGGGGTGCGGGAAGATGTTCGAGACTATGTAAGGGGCTGTGACACCTGCCAGCGGGCAAAGGTGGTCAGAGCAGCGCCACCGGGATTGCTGGAGCCCTTAGCCACGCCACACAGGCCGTGGGAAGTGGTGTCCATGGACTTCATCACAGATCTGCCTTCTTCCAGGGGCAAGACCGCAGTGTTGGTGGTGGTGGACCTCATGTCCAAAATGTGCCATTTTATACCGTGTGCCAGGGCGGTCTCTGCAGAAAGACAGCCAAACTGTTTGTGGATCACGTATTCAGACTGCATGGATTACCCTTAAGGGTTATTTCGGATCGTGGCCGCCAATTTGTTTCCAGGTTCTGGCGGCGGCTCATGAACCTCCTGCAGGTGGAGGTCAGCTTGTCGACGGCTAGACACCCGCAGACCAATGGACAGGCGGAGAGGGTCAACGCCATTCTGCAGCAGTACCTGAGATGTTACGTCAGCCAGAGGCAAACGGACTGGGTGGATCGCCTGCCACTGGCAGAATTTGCCTACAACAATGCGGTGCACGTCTCCACAGGGGTGTCGCCCTTTAAGGCCAATTACGGGCGTGACCTCAGATCTTTCCCTGAGAGGGAGGGGGAGGAGGAGGAGGAGGGCCCACAGGCTGAGGATTGGGCAGAGGAACTGGAGACGGTGCACCAGCAGCTCAGAGAACACTTGGAGAGAGCCAAGGAAGCGTACAAGAGGGGGGCAGATCGCCACAGGCGACCGGGGGAGGTCATTAGGGTGGGGGACAAAGTTTGGTTGTCCTCGGAGGGCCTTCCCATCAGAGGGCGATGCAAAAAGCTGGCGCCCAGAAGGTTGGGCCCCTTCACGGTCACGCAACAGGTCAACCCGGTGGCATACAGGCTGGCACTGCCAGAGGACATGAGGGTGCACCCAGTGTTTCATAGATCGCTGCTGTCGCCGTACAGGGAAAGCAGCAGGCTCCGAGACAGCGAACAAACCCCTGAGGGAGGGGGGGAGAGGGAAGGCAGGGAGCAACTCAATGAGGCCACAGCCATCCTGGATTCAAGGTGGGGGGGTGGGGGGACTGGAGTACCTCATGGCATGGGAGGATGCTCCACCGTCCCAGAATGAATGGGTCCCAGCCACTCAGATACAGGAGGAATTCCTGGTAGAAGAATTTCACGCCCTCTTTCCCCATAGACCCAAGCCCTGGCACATGGAAAGGGAAGGGGAGGGGGAGGAAGCACGGGAGAGCAGTTCACCATGGCGCTGGGAAGCGGAGTTTGAGGAACCAGAGGATGAGGTATGGGTGTCACCGAGATCCACCCAGTCAGAGGAAGGAGCAGATTGGCAGAACATTTTTACCCCCACCAGCTCTGACGCCACAGACTTTTTGGGATTCCCGTCCTCCCAGGCGGAAGGGGGGGGCTTGCAGGACTGGGGGGAGGTGTTCACACCAACGGGCTCGGAAAGCACTGAGTTCTTAGGCTTCCAGTCGTCACCGACACCTGGGGGGGACCTGGGGAGGGGTGAAGGAGAGCTTGGGAGGGGGGTGGATGTGAGGGACAGGGGATATCGCGAAGTCCCTCCCCTCCTGAGTTCAAGCCAATCCCCGAGCACAGGGGGAAGCAGAGAGAGTTCCGATTCCAGTGGGGAAGCAGGAAGTCGTGTCCGAGGCTCAGGCAAGGTAGAGGAGCCAGGGTCCCAGGTGGGACAGGAAGGGGCGAATAAGGGCGGGAGACCCATCCCCCCAACTCCGGAATTACGCAGAAAGAGGAGGGGAAAGAGGATGGGTCTGCCAAAGCTTTTGTGTTGGAGAAAGACGCGCCAAAAGCCATTAGGAGGTTCTGAAACCGACTGACCACATCACTCCGTGTAAATAGCAATGACTTAAGCACTGTAAATACGCAGCACCAATAAAAGAATAAAATGCAGAGCTGCGTAGCGTCGTTACTCTGAAGTAGTCCACTCCGGCCACTGTGACAGTGCCCTACATTTGTATATCTCAGGGCAGTTCACAACATATAAAAATACAAGATAAAAACACAAAATTAATAATAAAAACAAGAACAAAACAACCGTTAGTCCCCCTCTCCACCTCCTCCCAAAACAAGTTTAAAAGGGTATCAGATGTTAATCAGCCAAATGGCTTGTTGAAGAGGAACATTTTCACCCGGCTCCTAGAGGTGTATAATCTAGGCACCAGCCTTCCATTTGCCTTTGGGATCTTTGTACATTTCCCTTCAAGAAGGCGCTCCCTGGGCTACAGTGGCAAACTGCTTTGGAAACTGAATGGAGTTCTCAAAGGACTTTGTTAATCTCCTTGGGTGCAAGCTGAAACCTTCTGTTTACAAGATGCTATAAGCACCACTGTGGGGGTACGGAGTGGGGTGGGGGCTTCATGTACCTTCACCAGGTGTGTAGAGTGCATTTGTGCCTGAGATACTATAAAGTAGGTCAGTAGGAGCTTGATCAAGTCTTTACTTACTTTCTGTCAAATAAAACCACTAGTACATGGTGGTCTTGGTTGTTGGACAGGTACTGCTGCTAATACTATCTCCCTCCCACCCGCAGCGCTAATAAAAGGCCCAGTTTCCCTGCTTTACAGTTTTCCTTTTCCTTTTTAGAAATTCAAAAGCCTATTGATTCAAGAGCTGACTAAAGTCTTCCCAGAGGACATGGCCAAGTACAAAGCTATTCGGGGTGAAGATTCATCTCCTTAATTACATTCTGTATTGTACTGCGTTCTTCTCCAGACACCACTGATAAGTTATTGTGGCAATATTTGACATATAACCAGAGGAATGAAAGTGCTGTATCCACAGAAGCATTGATTAAATGTTTTGTTTCTTGGGAAAGATGCAAGCTGATTCTCCCGTACAACATCTGAAGACATTCAGGTTCTAAGGACTTCAATAAGAAGCCAACAACTGTGAAACAGTCCTTAAGGGGACTTCCGGCTCATATGTGAACTGAAGCCTATCAACGTTGCTTTTTGTAAGATCCCATTTTGAATTACTTAACATACATCTTTCTTATATAAAGTAAAGTGGGGTCAGGCAAGCTATATGTCTGCTATTGAAGCACTGCCACCTACCAAATGGAGAAGCAGAATAGTCGCGGTAATCTCTCTTCCTGGGCAATTAATAGGTTTGTCCATACTTTTTCATTATACCTTGGTCTGCAGGAAGATTAGAATGATCCTATGATGCTATATGAAAGAATAAACAAGAACATTTGCAATATTGTGCACGTGCAATTGATACATTCTTTATAACCTGCTCCGTTTTGTATGGTTAATGCAAAAACCAAGCTTCTGATATTGAATTAGGTTGCAGCCTTGCTGGGTTAAATTTGTATAGTAAAGTCATTTATTGTCCCCCACCTCCAAACTTCCATACGGTCTCTTGGGCTCTTTGCACGGTCGATGAGAAATGTCAATCTACATTTTAATCATCAAAGGTATTTGCACGCTATACCTTGTGGGCGGCATCTAATTCATATCCATCTGCTGCTGGAAGGCATCAGTCAGTGTAATAGAGGAGGTAGTTTGCGGGGGTTTGTGGAGGGATACACTCTTACTAAGATAGGGCAGCTATAAACTAGCTCATACAGTCATATCTCGGTTTAAGTACGCTTAGGTTTGAGCACTTTCAGTTTAAGTACTCCGCGGACCTGTCTGGAACGGATTAATCCACTTTCCGTTACTTTCAATGGGAAAGTTCGCTTCAGGTGACGTACGCTTCAGGTTAAGTACAGACTTCCAGAACCAATTTTGTACTTAAACCGAGGTACCGCTGTACTTGCATGTTCTTTACTCTGCAACTGTAGCAGTCAGTGCTGATTTACATAGCTATCAAATGTATATGAAAAGGTCTAATCCCTTTTCTAATGAAGGTGGGGGAGAGATAGATGCTTGACAATCTATGCATTGAATAAAGTGCCTGGTTTTGGTGGAGGTGGTTTATGCCATTCATACAAACAATTTTTTACTAGTTCATATGTCCAGTTGTTCAAGGTCTCAGAGAGAAAGGTGGAGCTTCACTGCCTGATCACCTATAGGCAATCTTCACACAATGTTGGTAACCAGGCAAGCACTCTTAAATAGTGGAAATAAGCTCTTCATTTATATGATTCATCAGTTATAACAGAGGGTCTGAAGCAAAGCGCAGGTATGGTTAACTTGAAGTATTGACTTGCTATTTGTCATATTGCTCTGTGAAAGTAGTTCTGGGGCTGTTCAAATTATCTGCATTTGTACTCATGTCCTGTATTATGTGGGGCAGACCCTACGCAGCTCCCCATTACTTCCATCCCATATAGATTCTAGTCTCCTCTCTCACACCCTGATACAATTCTTAGTAATTTCTATGCTGCTCCCCTTCCTCCTCCATTTTCTCCCTTCTCACCCTACCCTCGCCAGAAATTGTAGATCTCTTATCTCTTTTCCCTGCCCCCTGCCCTACCCAAATCGTGTGTTAAAATGTGGGGATTAGCTTGTTGTGAAACAGCAGAGTGCCATTTTTCCTGAACAAGTTAACATCAACAATTTTAATAATTACTGTAATTGTCAGTGTGTTCAGGACTAGTGCCAGGTTGGGAATGGCAGAGCTTGGCATGTTGCCATGATGGGCCCTGCCTGGTACTAATGCCCACCAGAGCCCCCATCCAGGGCACCGCTACTGCCCCCTCAATTCACACACGCCCCTTCCTCACAGATGTGCTTATTGGCAGTGGTGCTTATTATGGGAGCCAGTGAGCACTGACTAGTTTCCCTTATGTGATGGGCAGCTGCCATGTTACCTTTCCTGAGATGTGATGTCTAATATGATGCCTGCTTTCCACAAAAGAGAGTAACGTTAGTGCTTGACTCTCCCATAAAAGATTTATCTCTGACAAATGCGGAAAGGAAATTATATTCAAAGTGTGTTATGCTATGTTAATTTAATATTTTAATTTGAAGGGGGAAAATACCTACAACCACTGCAAGAGGTTATAGAAATCCACACAAGGGCTGGTGAACCTCAGGGGTGCAGAGGAGCAGAGAAGATTTCCTGACACAATTTTTTAGATCTCATTCACCCAGTCCCCCCCCCCTAAAACAACAACTTCTCACTTTTCACTGCTCAGGCCTCTCAGTTTTAAACTGTGTTTTAACTTTTCATTTTAAAAAATGTGTTACGCTGCATTTTAATCCAGTGGTGTTTGTTTTACAGAGAACTCTTGTTTATGGGATGACTTGATAAATGCCTAAAATAAATTGAAATGTAGGGAGCTTTCCCATGAATTAGACATACACGCTCTTTTCCCCTAGGTGCTTCAATATTCCTGTCATTTTTTCCCCCTTTTTCTTAGAAGGTCTCTCAAAGGCTTGAAGCCTGGCGAACCATTCTGTGACTTGAATGGGTTTTGTTTGCCTGAGTCTCCTCTGACATGCCCCTTTGTTAGCCTGGCCAGAGTCCCCTTCTCCCCTCTTGCTTCTGTCAATATTGTTGCAGTTAATGTCTCATCCCAGCTTTCCTTCTTTGTAAAGAAGCCAGCAAAGGAGATATTGAGCAGTTCAGCCTTCTGTGTGCTGTTTGTCAGTCCAATTTGTCCTTGAATTGAACTTTATATCCCATCCATCTCTCCATTTCCTGGGTACCGTTTTGTCTGGTAGCTTTCAGGTCCTTTGTAAGATTTCTGCAGCAACCACATCAGTCTCTGGGTTTTCCTGCCATTGTGTTACATAGGCTTGGCCCATGATTATACTGGGCTGTAATGATGCTGGTTATACTTTAATAGTGAGGAAATTCTTTTTCACCCATTACTTAGGTGATCCTATCTCTCCCTTGTCCCACCCCCCAAAATTAGAACATGGATTAATTTATTCTGAGCCTATTTTAATTTCCCTTCCCCCCCACCTCTTTGAAGGTCAGAGACTGCCAAAATGTCTCCCTGATCCAGATATGTCAAGTGAAAGCATGAAAATCTGAGGCTATGAGAATGCTTGACCTCACATTTGAGGCATTGTTCAGAATTGGGACTAGGGGTGGAGGGGGAGAAATTTGGTCCCCTTCACACTTAAAGCCAAATCTGCTCAACTTGCACTTTCCTAAACAGTATAAGAACCGAAACGTAGCCATCCTTTGAAATTTACATTCATCCAGATTTTGAGATGCGATTCTCCAAACTCTGTTTACAGAAACGTATCGTTTTAGGGGAGGTTGCTGGCGGCTGCATACAAAAATGTGTTTGTTAAGAGAAGTTTGCACTAAAATGCTAGTGAATTTTCATTAGGACTTTAAAAATTGCAAATTGCTGCAGAAATACGAAGAACTGTACAGTATTTAAGACTGGAGGGGGGGGGGAATGCAGAACTGAGGGAACTGAAATTGAGAGACACGTCTGTCCCTATTTGAGGAAAAGAGTATTTTTCATCCCTCTAGCCGTTTTCTGTGGGTACTTCTTTAGATTCTCTCCACACACACACATGATCTGGTTGAACAGGTCTTAAAGTGGCAGCAGCCAGGCAAACCATATGGGGGCAGGAAGAGGAGGGGAAGAGTCTATTGCTGGGCTGTGTACCGATTCCACGACATCCTCACTGAAGCTGCCTATGGCCTTGTTTCTCCTACTCTGCTGGTTCTGGATAGTCCTCAAGTTGCAGATCAGTGAGTAACAGCATCGGGGCAGATAGCATATTGCAAACAATCCCCGTGGTTCAAAACCTGATCCAGTTAATCTCTCTCAGTAGCCTCCCACCCCCCCATGTTTATTTAGTGTTGTGCCATTAACTCAGCCATGGGGGGAGGTGCCATCTGGAGGAACCTTGAGTCACTCTGCTGAGTCGTCTTGGCTGGTGGGGGACAATTAACATGGATGACTCAGCACCACCAGTCTGAGTTCAGAATAGTTTCTCTTGGATAATACCTGCTCGACAGGAATTCTGTGGCCCCTTGTCTGTGACATGCTCAAGAAGGCACATATTCTGCATCCTACTGTCACATAAATATGAAACCCTGCCTAGGAGCTAAAATTCAGGAGATTAAATGTAAAGTACCACACTTGGGCAAAAAAAATATGAAAGGCACAAATACAGGATGGGTGACACCTGGCTTGAGAGCAGTACATGTGAAAAGGATCTAGGAGTCCTGGTAGACCACAAACTTGACATGAGTCAACAGTGTGATGCAGCAGCTTAAAAAGCCAATGCAATTCTGGGCTGCATCAATAGGAGTATAGCGTCTAGATCAAGGGAAGTAATAGTACCACTGTATCTAGTCAGACCTCACCTGGAATACTGTGTCCAGTTCTGGGCACCACAGTTCAAGAAGGATACTGACAAGCTGGAATGTGTCCAGAGGAGGGCAACCAAAATGGTCAAAGGCCTGGAAACAATGCCTTATGAGGAACGGCTTAGGGAGCTGGGTATGTTTAGCCTGGAGAAGAGAAGGTTAAGGGGTGATATGATAGCCATGTTCAAATATATAAAAGGATGTCTTATAGAAGAGGGTGAAAGGTTGTTTTCTGCTGCTCCAGAGAAGCGGACATGGAGCAATGGATTCAAGCTACAAGAAAGAAGATTCCACCTCAACATTAGGAAGAACTTCCTGACAGTAAGAGCTGTTCGACAGTGGAATTTTGCTGCCAAGGAGTGTGGTGGAATCTCCTTCTTTGGAGGTCTTTAAACGGAGGCTTGACAGCCATCTGTCAGGAATGCTTTGATGGTGTTTCCTGCTTGGCAGGGGGTTGGACTGGATGGCCCTTGTGGTCTCTTCCAACTCTATGACTTTATGATTCTAATCTTCACACGCCTTGGACCACCAATTTCGAAGCAACTCTCCCTGCTTTCCTAAAGCTCATGTCTGCATTTAATAAAAAGGCGTCCTCACTTTCCCTCATCCAAATCCATTTTTCCCCTCGCACATTCCGATGAACCCCAGACAGACAGGTTAACCTCAGACAAGAGTAACACAGGAATCATTACAGTGTGGATGGTTTTATTTTTCACTTTATTGAAGCAAAAATAACGGGTCACACAGTTGAATAGAAACAATTCTGTAGACATGTAAAACTTCGTTTTCTCATAAACAGCAGAGATGGAATCATAATAGAATGCTAACATTTACCGGTAATGATGACAGAAGAAATACAGGGAGTTGAATAATTCAGAAGAACAGTCCAAGATCGCCCCAATGGTTCCCACCTTTAGGTTCTCAGGAACCTAAGTGTATTTTGATAGCTTCATTTGTAAATGTAGAATAGCAAGATGGATTATGCTGAAACCATATCAAACACCAACATTCCATAATGGTAGGGCGGATTATGCTAAACTGACGGGAGATTGATCAGGAAGGCTGCTCAACCCGGGTACTTCCCACCTTTTCAAAATACCAGGAAATCCAAATGTCTTTCAAACGTAACTTTTGTAAATAAAAGTATCTCCAAGTATTGTCTTTTCTAGTCTAAATGATCAGACCTGTTTTTGAAAGTTCTTAGGTGTGTTCCTTTGTAATACGGTATGTTTGTAACGTGGAGCTGCCTTCCTTTTCTTGCAACATTGGTCTTGCTAGCAGATAATAAAAGTTCTCCTTTATTAAGGGGCTTTTGCTTTTTAGCATCATGGGCGTAGCCAAGGGGGGTCAGGGGGGAAGCCGCCCCCCCTAAATCAATCAAATCTGAGGTTCTGCCCCCCACAAAAGCCTGTCCCGCCCACAAAACCCTGGCTAGGCCCAAGTTTAGCGTGGTCTTCCGTATAGTTCAGGTAAATTTCTCACCCAAGAACAAGCTAATTTTTCCACTACACTCTTAAGTTCGGTGAAATTTTTGGGGTGGGGTGGGGGAGTTGTAGGTTTCGGAAACTTGGTGTATGCTGAAGCTGGCAAGGAGTTTTTCGAAGGAAGAAGAAGAAGAAGACGACAGCCACCTCATTAAATACAGACCCCCCAAGTACCCCTATTTCCCAGGGATAGTTCCAGATTTACAGAAACCGTCCTGGTTTCTGATTTGATACCGGAATGTCCCACTTTTCCTTAAGATGTCCCTATTTTCATCAGAGGATGTCAGAATGCATGGAGTTATATGGCCCCTGAGCCAAGGAGATAAATAACTATGAAACCTATTGCTGGCGGAGCATTGATGAGAGAGGGTCTTGTGGCCACAGCTAGTTGATTTTTAGGGACAATTCTTGCAGATCCTTGTTCTGAGTCCCCACCTCCTACCAAGGGAAGTGGATGGATGTGGAATATTCTGTTCCAACAGAATATTAAAGATCTGCCTTGCTTTCACTGGTTTCTGCCTCAGCTCATTCATCTCTGACCGATGATGGACTTGGTGGACCTGACTCCCTTAAAAGGGGAGTTACTTTGTTAAAGCCCCACCCCCCTATATTCTGGTAACACTTTCCTGCTGAAAAGGGGGGAAATTGGGCCATGCCTCAGTTAGCCTGCTGGTGTGTCCCTAACCATGCAGACACTGAGTGTATCTACATATGGGCTTAATATAGCTTTATTGGAGTTTACTTGTGTATTTAGTTTATTTTTCATGTTTCCTGGCTTTGTAGCTATTGCTTTTGAGTGGTTCATAATAATAAAAACACAACAAACCACAGTGATCATAACCCGATTTAAAACAATCTTAAGCAAATAATCCTGCAAACCACAACAACAAAAACCTTCGCAAACAACAACAAAGAGTAGCAGTTTTACTGTTCCAGAAATACAACAAATGCTGTCTGGAAAGAAGAGGTTTTGCCTGCCTTCTGTAAACAGGAGAGGTGGGTGGACTAAGCCAGAGGAGTTCTTTAACTGCAATGTCATCACTGATAATTTCTAGGAGACAAACAGCCTGGAGCCAGACATTTTGTGGCGAAGGGGCCTAAGCTTGTGCACTGGGGTTGGAAAATAAGCACTGGACAAATGGAACTAAATATAGACAGTCTGATATGCTTCAAATTCATTTAACTACAATATATGTTACTTACAACTTAATAGAACTAAATTGCTGGTGCTTATTGAGTGCCTTTGCATTCGTTGGAATACACAATGGAATACACAATGGCCAGGACACTGAAAGGTGGGTGCAGGGGGTTTAATTCTTGCTAAGCGACTGCACAGAATTCTCACTCTATGCTTACCCCTGGCACTTTCTAAAGGACACGGGTGGCGCTGTGGTCCAAACCACTGAGCCTCTTGGGTTTGCCGATCAGAAGGTCGGCGGTTCGAATCCACCAACCTAGCAGTTTGAAAGCATGCCAGTGCAGGTAGATAAATAGGTACTGCTGCGGCAGGAAGGTAAATTGCATTTCTGTGCACTCTGGTTTCTGACATGGTGTTCTGTCATGCCAGAAGCAGTTTAGTCATGCTGACCACATGACTCAGAAAAGCTGTCAGTGGACAAATGTACTTTCAGGCTCCCTCGGCCTGAAAGTGAGATGAGCCCTGCAACCCCATAGTCGCCTTTGACTGGACTTAACCATCCAGGGGTCCTTTACCTTTTACTTGTCTAGATAGAACAATGGTCTGACCCTGGTGGGAAGCAGCTGCCTCTGTTCCTTTTTAAAACACACATTTTGAAAGAAAATAAGGCTGATCGCCGAAGAATTGATGCTTTTGAATTATGGTGCTGGAGGAGACTCTTGAGAGTCCCATGGACTGCAAGAAGATCAAACCTATCCATTCTGAAGGAAATCAGCCCTGAGTGCTCACTGGAAGGACAGATCCTGAAGCTGAGGCTCCAATACTTTGGCCACCTCATGAGAAGAGAAGACTCCCTGGAAAAGACCCTGATGTTGGGAAAGATGGAGGGCACTAGGAGAAAGGGACGACAGAGGACGAGATGGTTGGACAGTGTTCTCGAAGCTACGAACATGAGTTTGACCAAACTGCGGGAGGCAGTGGGAGACAGGAGTGCCTGGCGTGCTCTGGTCCATGGGGTCACGAAGAGTCAGACATGACTAAACGACTAAACAACAACAACAACAATCTTAGGAATGCGTATTTCAACATGCATTCAAGTTTGGGCTTTCTTTTCTAAAGGCAAATAAATGTGGAAACTCATGTCTCCACTCTGGGGGTGAAACTGACAAGGGCTGGCAATAAGTTGGTCTGTCCACCCCAATAAGAGACTTCCTTGTTCTAGGAAGGAAGCTAATGTTACAAAATTTGGGTGCCTCCCCCTCTCTCAGCCAAGCAGTAGCAAGAGCCCATGGGATTCCAGGCACTCACCCCAGGTCTGTGTTCCCTTGGAGAACGGAGACACGGCGTAGGCCATCGTAACTTTAAGAAATATGGTTTATTCACCTGTTTACACATTTAGTCTGCAGGGAGGGAGTCCAGATCTTACAGCATGGTTATCCCAAGAGAGGCTTGTCCCCCACAGCGATGCAGCCAGCTTTCAGCCAGCCTGCCCAAGATGGATCCCAAACTTTCTTCTTCCATCTTCTTCCCAAAACACCCTGCTAAAACTTCTCTTTTCCTGTCACCTCACACCCAGTTACCCTGGCAACCTACCAAACCCACAGTCTCGGGTCACACCTCAGGGCAAGGGGGGAGGACAATTCTTTTGCATCTCAGGCTCTCAATGACCTGTATTGTTTCTTAATGGCCCAAGCTTGGCCAGGTCGTTTTGCGTAGGCAGCTTGTATTTCTCCCTTCACATCCCAAATAATCAAAATTATACCATTTATTAATTTCTAGAATTTTTTTTTGGGGGGGGGGTTTCCTCCCAAATCTATATATAACGCTAAGCACCCGCCCCAAAAGCCATTATCTGCATCTTGTGACTGCAGCTAGCTTTCTTTCTGCATGAGTTCATTTTTGGGTGTTGCTTCCCAGACGTATTTGTGCCGTGTACTTAATTTTTGGGGACCCAGGTGGTGCTGTGGGTTAAACCACTGAGCCTAGGGCTTGCCGATCAGAAGGTCGGCGGTTCGAATCCCTGTGACGGGGTGAGCTCCCGTTGCTTGGTCCCAGCTCCTGCCAACCTAGCAGTTTGAAAGCACGTCAAAATGCAAGTAGATAAATAGGACCCGCTACAGCGGGAAGGTAAATGGCATTTCCGTGCGCTGCTCTGGTTTGCCAGAAGCGGCTTTGTCATGCTGGCCACATGACCTGGAAGCTATACGCCGGCTCCCTCGGCCAATAATGCGAGATGAGCATGCAACCCCAGAGTCGGTCACAACTGGACCTAATGGTCAGGGGTCCCTTTACCTTACTTAATTTTTTAAGGGGGCAAAAACAAAGTTTGTTTCCTACAAGCATCATTTCTGCTAGCCCAGTGCCAGGCCACTGCATCCTGCACCAGCTGCTGATTGGAAAGAGGACGTGGGAAGGAGAGAGAACTCCTGACTATGATATTTTAGGGCTTCTGAATTTGAACAGAGTGTCACCTGCAAAGTCTTCCTGATCACACTGAAACAGTACAGGCTGTAGCTGGCATCCCTGGGTGACTGCTCACGTGGCTCTGTCTCAGCAGAGTGCCTCACCCAGGCAAACCAAGGTGACATCTTTCTCTCTGGTGTTGTCTCTTCAAAGATATATTGCTTCACGCTCTTGTGTCTTAAAACATTGAGGATGCAATCCTACGCATAGTTTCTCGGGGGAAATTTCTTAGAATTAGCTTGTATGGGACCTGGGCAAGCACAGTAAATATGTTTAGCTCAGTTGAAACGGAAAGCTGCAGTTCGACTGGGGCAACATGAAGAAGGGCAAGGTAGGAGATGGACAGAAGTGTCCCGTGGGTTGTGAACCGCTGGAAAGACCTTTAAAAAGATCAACAGCGCTGCTCTTGTGCATTTGAATGCAAGATAACTTTGGAGCTGTCATTTCCAGTTCCCTCTTAGCACCAAGTGCCTGGGAAACAAAAGCAAAAAATAAAATAAAATAAATCACCAAACTTTGCAATCCACCTGCTGCATCACATAATTTTGTTGATTTTCTTGCACATTAAGAAAAGGAACAAATGCTGCAATTAATCTGCATTTGTTTGTGACTTGAAGACCACAAGATTTGGTTTGGACCCCGCTCTGAAAAGCAGACCAACGTAGTCTGAATGAATTTGAAAGCTTTCCGATTTAGCTCATGGTCCAAAGCCGAACCCTAATTCAGCAAAAGGGCTTATTGCCTTCCCTATGCATTATAATGGAGAAAATTTTTAATTGATCTTTGTTGTTGTTGTTGTTGTAGAAATGGATGAAATTTACAGGCACGGCAATGGATAGAGTCTGCCAACTTGCAAATAGGACCATTTTTGTTTTGCTAGGTACCTTTTGAAAATGATTTGGTGACAGAGAACTAACAGGGGTTTACTTCTCCCAGAGCAGGCACCCCCAAACTGCGGCCCTCCAGATGTTTTGGCCTACAACTCCCATGATCCCAAGCTAACAGGACCAGTGGTCGGGGAAGATGGGGATTGTAGTCCAAAACATCTGGAGGGCCGAAGTTTGGGGATGCCTGTCCCAGAGGTTTTGTAAGTAACAGTTTTGTTATTAAAATGGCATTGAAGAGGAGCCCCTAGGAGAGTAACCTGCTAAATTTCAGAAGGATGGGTGCTGGGACTAGCAAACTGATAAATGAAAAAACAGCTGCAGGCTTATGTTCTGTGGATGTGTGGGCACATGGCACAGAGGCAGAAATAGTTGTATATTCAGCGTTCTCCAAACAAGGGCTGCTAGCATAATACTATCACAGAGGGCAGAACAGACAAGAACAGGGTGATTTATTACTTCAGTGTCCCTCCCCCAAAGCATTTGTGATTGACGATCCCTGTGAAAATTGTTCCTTCTGATTAGAAGCTAGAGCTGTCCATCACAAAAGAACTTTCTGCACCCTGGTATTTTCCTGGGGAGATACGTTTGCATTTTTGCAGGCACTTTTCACAGGTTTTTTTTTTTAAAAAGAACACATAGATCTCAGAGGTCTCTGCTTTGGCTTGTGGCTCTTCAGAGAAATCCTTCTTCAGCTTGGACAGACCCCCAAATCTGTTTGATGTAACCCACTTCATTTGGGGATTTGTCTGAAACAAATTCACAACGCAATAGTTTGAAAAGAAAAGCATATTTTTTAGTCTTCCTCACTTCCGAGTGGCGAGAAGTCCAGGGAGAAACACTACATGGTTTATTTCCTTTTGAGTACGCTGACATGACAAGATTAACAGGGAAAATTGGGAATCACGATGACCAAAAATTTAACAGAGAGTGGGATAAATTTAGAAAATACCTAAAAGGTCATGGTAAACACCTCAAATCTCTGGCAGGCCTTGAATGACTCCAGCAATGTGATATAACTTATGGAAATAATGGGTAAATAAAAAACAGAGATTATTCAATATGCAGTTAATATAGAAATGTAGAGGACCCATGTTGGGGTGGAGTGTAGTCTCAATACTTCATTATACCACTTTACTTTATTTCCAACACTTCAGTATTTCTTTTGTGTATATTTTTTGATGGAGGAGGATAACTATGATGTGTTTTTTTAAAAAAAACCCCCAATAAAGATTAAAGGAAAGGAAAGGAAATTGGAAAAAAAATCCTATTGGATGTGAGAGCACTGCAGATCTTGGGCGTGCTTGTTTTATTTATAAATGTACACTCAGGGCACAGGGAGGGCAAAGAGTAAATGAGAAGAAAGAAATGAATCAGCTGCTCCTGTTCCAGCTTTTCATAGAGAGCAACTGCAAGAATGACTTAGGCCACAGATACATGCCCTCTAAAAAATCTTCACCCTGTTTGCCAGCAGATTTTTTAAAATATAATTTTTTGCGGGGTGGGGACCCAATTCACCTTCTTTGCTTACACCCATTTAGCTTTTTGTTGTTGCGGCTGCAACTGGCCATCATAAGTCTGTCACAATTCCCCCACGGTCACTATGGGGGCATGTACGTGAGAAGGGGCGACTGCCACACATGCACAAAACTGGTGGGGGATACCTGGAGAAATTGTGCAAAGTGGCCCTTTTCTAGTAAGGAGGGCTGAGAGGATGAAAGAAGGGTTTTTTGAGAAATTTCAGCTCAACTCAGCTCAAATTTCAGCTTAAGCTCTTCCAGCTTTTATTTGCCTCAAAAGCAAAATGGCTCGAGTTCTTCCTGCATCGAAACCCCTAATAAGCATGGATCTCGGTCTACATTACCGCATTTCAATTCTAAGCCTGTTGATTCAGAAATAAGTCCCACTGAGTTAAATGGGTCTTACTTTCTGCCACAGCAGAGGGGAATGTTCTGCCCATGGGCAGGGGTTCTTATTTGGCCTGCAAGGCTGATTTCCTCAAGCTGCGCTGCCACCCCCCCTCTACGTCAAGGTAGAGATGTGGTTGCAAAGGAACAGACTCATCTTCTGCAGTCCCGTGCAATTTGAATGCTGCAATAGAGAGACACATAGAGTAGGGTAAGCATCATGTTTGCCTTGAAGGGTCTCCTCCTCCGAAGGGGGCCGGGGGGAGATGACGAGGGCCAAAGACAGCAGGTGGGCATGAGAGAGTGCTCTAGATGCTTCCGCGGGTGGTGCAGTGGTTGAAACCACTGAGCTTTTTGGGCTTGATGATCAGAAGGTTGGCGGTTCAAATCCCCGCGACGGGGTGAGCTCCTGTTGCTCTGTCCCAGCTTCTGCCAACCTAGCAGTTTGAAAGCATGTCAGTGCAGCAAGTAGATAAATAGGTAAGGTACCACTGCGGCGGGAAGGTAAACAGTGTTTCCGTGCACTCTGGCTTCTGTCACGGTGTTCCATTGCGCCAGAAGCGGTTTAGTCGTGCTGGCCACATGACCTGGAAAGCTGTCTGTGAATGCCGCCTCCCTCGGCCTGAAGCGAGATGAGCACTGCAACCCCATAATCGCCTTTGGCTGGACTTAAATGTCAAGGAGTCCTTTACCTTTTACCTTTTACCTCTAGATCAGGCATGTCAAACCTGCGGCCCTCCAGATGTTTTGGCCTACAACTCCCATGATCCCTAGCTAGCAGGACCAGTGGTTGGGGAAGATGGGAATTGTAGTCCAAAACATCTGGAGGGCCGCAGGTTTGACATGCCTGCTCTAGATGCTGCCGCGCCAACAGGCTCACTTCCAAGCCACTGGCAGCGTCCCGGCTGCCCTTTCCCCATCTCTGATGAAAGACAGCAAGCCCATGCCAAACTGCTCTTTGTAGATATTGACTGATGGTAATAAAGGAAAAGGATTTATTGTTGGCACAAGCTTTTATAAACCGTGCCATCATAAATCGGCTAGTCTTTAAGGTGTCACAGCCTCCCAATTGTTTTTTGCTGCTTCAGGCAAGCACGGCTAGCACATTGGAAATGAATGGAAAGCGCCCTGAGTGGGTCAAAAGGATCTTTCATTCAAGTAAGCCCAGGGGTCCAGGAGTTGGGTGGGTGGGCTGAGTTACTAGTAGGGACTAGGCTGGGCTTTTTTTTTTTTGGTCACCTCCACCACCTCCTGGTGCCACCTCCTCACTCCCTTGAGGCTGGAATGGAACAGAATCCAGAAATGCAAAAATGGTTCAGTGGTTCTTTTGAGTGTGGTAAGAAAGGGATTCCCTCTTTTTTCATCTCCATCCTTCAGAGAGGTGGACCAAAGAGACTATGAGTCAGATCCAGACAACTTGCAGCTGGCCCACTGAGATCAGTGGAGCTTAAAATAAGTCACAAATGGCTCATGAAGAACCTCTGATTATTTTCTTCCCCAAGTCAGAAATATTTGTCTACTTCAGGTAATGTCCTTGAACCACAGGATTCCAGGAAGCAAGAGACCAAGAAACACCCTCCTCCCACCGAACATATTGGTTTCTACCAGAAATGAACCTCACCTCAGGAAAATTGAAAAGAAGAATACCTCGGTTTATAAACTTAATCTGTTCCGGAAGTCCGTTCTTAAACCAAAACTGTTCTTAAACTGAGGCGTGCTTTCCCTAATGAGGCCTCCTGCCATCGGTGCCCTCCCACCATTCAGATTCCGTTCTGAGACCAAGGTAAAGTTCTCAAACCAAGACACTATTTCCGGTTTTGCGGAGTTTGTAAACCAAATCGTTCTTAAACCGGACTGTTCTTAAACCGAGGTACCACTGTACCAGCAGTCAGCCAGGTTGGGTACCTGGCCTGGTCCTGCTGTCACTCACCACCCTCCCTGTTGGAATTCTGGGGGTATTTCAGCCCTAGATGGGTATCACTGCTGCTTTTGAATGGAAGCCAAGCTTGGCTCCTATCTGTTGTTTAATTACCCAAGATGCATTGTCCTTGAAGAGGGATCTACAAAATCTATTGTTCTGGTCCTATTGGAACATTAGATCTATAAGATGAATATGGAGATTTTATAAATTGGCCAGGGCAGTAGATTTGGGGTAATTCAGGATGGCAGGGAGCAACGCAGATGGGATCCAAACTTGGCTCCCATTGAAAAGCAGGAGCAACACCCATCTACCCCTAAAATAAGCACCCAAGGACCTCTTGGTGAGTGTGGAGAGGGGTGGCACCAGCCGAGAAGCCCTTGGGCACTGACTGACAAACCACCAGACAACCACTGGCACAGTCTGAGAGAAGAAGAAGAAGAAGAAGAAGAAGAAGAAGAAGAAGAAGAAGAAGAAGAAGAAGAAGAAGAAGTAGAAGAAGAAGAAGAAGAAGAAGAGTTTGGATTTGATATCCCGCTTTATCACTACCCCAGATTACAAGTCTACCACTCTTAACCACTACACCACACAGAGACTTGCATGCAACCCATGGCTGCAAGAGAATGTGACCTTTAAGTTGAAAACATTTCCCTTACCCTGTGCCAGATAAAAATGGTGTAATTAACATGAAGTGAACCCAATTTTTTAATGATTCAACTCACAGCTCCCTATATTTGTTCTTCATCTTCTTTGCGTATGATTGGAACATGTGCCACCACCCCCCTCCTTGCCTTTTGTGAAATGTTGTGTCTGATTACACTTTTTTTATTTGACAATGAAGCTGATTGAAATCTGATTAGAGTTTTCCCGGGGTGTCTGAAGGGTGAAGGTTGCAATGGACCAACACATCTCCGTGTCGATTTGGCTAGTTCTCCGTGCACACCTGCCTAGAGAAGTGCCAAGGGAAATCCTGCTGAAATTCAGCAGGGAGCTGTTGAAAAGCTGCCTTGGCTGAATTAAAGACGCACCGAGTCACATGTATGTTGCTCTGAATTTGGCCAGCTTGATCACTGCGAATGGGTGGTCAGGGAGCTGACCAGCACATTAATATTTTGTAATGCTTGTGCATTGTTTCCTGAAGGGGCAATTCACCTGCGGGAGGAAAGTCAAAGATCATTGCTCTGCATGTTTGTGTGTGTGTGTGGGGGGGGGAAGAGCCAATTTGCAGTTTGATCTTAGTGAAAGGGAGTGCCTGGGAGCTGAGAGTTGCTAGCTTGTCTTAGCTTGGAAGTGTACAGGGAGGGGCTGCACAAGTTGTCCTCTGGGGCAGTGTTTCTCAACCTTTTTTGGGCCACGGCACACTTGTTCCGTGAAAAAAATCACGAGGCACACCACCATTAAAAAAGTTTAAAAAATTAACTCTGTGCCGCCCTATATTATAATTATGACTGTAAGAAACACTTGCCAAATATTGCTTTCCGGCGGGTTAGCGTTGTGTATTGGCGGCCGCCATGCTCGTTTGCACTGAGCTTTGGGAAAGAGGAGGAGAAATATTGCTTTCTGGCGGGTCAGTGTTGTTTATTGGCGGCCGCCAGGCACGTGACAATGCAAATCGCCCTTCTCGTCACCGCACGTCGCGGCACACTAGTGTGCCGCGGAACAGCGGTTGAGAAACGCTGCTCTGGGGATTTGATGCAGGCAGTGCATTTGATTCCACAGAGGCTCTGCTTATGAAACTGACAATGTTCGAAAGATCCTGTTAAGTTTCCAATGCTCTCTGTTCCGAAGAAAACTAAGCTCTCATCTGCAGTAGAGTTTAATGTGGATTTGAAGCCGATTCCCGTTTTTTCTCCCTTTGCAGCACCCTCACCAGATTCTCCTCTTCCAAGGGGCAGCCTGCACTTCCCCTCCTCTATTCAGATTTCCCAGATCTGCAGATAATCCAATAAGAGAAGGAGCAAGAGGTTTCCTGGAGCAGCAGCCTCTGCTTGCAAAGCTCTGTGTCACTCTGCCTCTCGCTGTGTGTTTAAGGGTTCTCTTGGCTTATTTCCACCTCTACTAGAATGTATGAAGGCTGCAAAAGAGGGCTTCTGACATTCAGGGTTCTGTCACTGAAATTGCCCGCATGAAGGGTGGTATACAAATTTAATAAATAATAATAATCTGCCCATCCCTAGGCATTAAAACATCATAAGCTTCATATGGTGGCGCTGTGGGATAAACCACAGAGTCTAGGGCTTGCTGATCAGAAGGTCGGTGGTTCGAATCCCTGCAACGGGGTGAGCTCCCGTTGCTCGGTCCCAGCTCCTGCCCACCTAGCAGTTCGAAAGCACATCAAAGTGCAAGTAGATAAATAGGAACCGGTCCGGCGGGAAGGTAAACGGCGTTTCCGTGTGCTGCTCTGGTTCACCAGAAGCGGCTTTGTCATGCTGGCCACATGACCCGGAAGCTGTCTGTGGACAAACGCCGGCTCCCTCGGCCTATAGAGCGAGATGAGCGCCGCAACCCCAGAGTCGGACACGACTGGACCTGATGGTCAGGGGCCCCTTTACCCCTTTAAGCTTCATATATTGGAGCTCTCAGGGGTATGTGGGGTTATGTGAACCATGTTAGGATGTTAGAGGCAAAGCTCTGTGAGGAAGAGAAGCAGAACTGGAGTCCGCATCACAAAGCAGGACAGGCTTCTGAAGCCTGCATTGTGATTGGCTGCCTGGCGCAAAGCAGCCAATCCTGCACTAGGTGGGTGTTGCCAGGAGGTGCCAGAACTGTATATAAAGCAGACCCTGCGCCCTGTTTCCCCAGTTGTTTAACGTGGTTGCAACTGAGCTCCTCAGGTGAGCCTGTGCATTTGCCAGGGACTGCCTGCTGCCTGTGGGAACCAGAGAAGCCTCCCGGGGGATCTAAGAGCGGCTTGAGCCCCACAGCCCCCCTGATGTTGGGTATGAAGGGCTACAGGGTCAGTTGCTGCCTCCCTGTCCAAGTACAGCTGTGGGTGGGGAAGGTCTGCTTGGTCCCAGCAGGACATGACTTGCCTGTGGACATATCTCAGGCCTTTCCTTGGACCTTGCAAAATGTGCCTTGTTCTTCCACATCCCTTCCATTGGGTGTCTTGCCTTTTTGAGTTTCCATAATCTGAAGACAGGACTTGTCTCACGTTTGGGGGGGGGGATCAGTGTCAGCTGCTTTAGAAGACAACATCTGTCTGAAAAGCAGAATAACAATAATAAGAAAAACTGCACATTTAAAAGAATATATGCTGTATAACACCACCCTTGAATTGCATGGAATTAGCATTGTTCTAACCACTAGGCCACACTGACTCTCCTAGAACTTTGGCATGATGGCTGTGCATTCCATGTCATTAACGGCTGTTGCCTAGCAGTGGAGCTTGTGACCGTTTGAACTGAGGTTCCTGAATCCTCAGCATCCCCAGGTTGGCTCCAGTGACCTTCTCTCAGTCACTACATTAGAAGATGGCGTCCCAAAGACTCCTGGAGGTAAGTGGATGTTGCGTGGACAGGCGGAGTCCCCCAAACCCCAGGTGACCCCCGAGCGGAATAATGACTCAAGACAACTTGCTATGGGATTAAAAATGGCCACAACTTTATTAAGTTTCAGATGTAGGGAGACCTTGGCTCAGGCATTGGGCATTTATCCTTCCCAGTCCCCCGCCAGGGATCTGGGAGACTTCAGGGTTATCCAGAATGTGTGGGGATTGGGCTGGCTCTGGTGAACATATGTTCAAGCAGAGAGGCCCCCCCCCCCCGTTTCACCACCGTCACGGGGGAGACCAATGACAACCTCTCGGCTTATGGCCAATGCCTCCCCTCAAGACCCCTTTAATGGGGAACCTTGGGATCACCGCCGCAAAGGGGGCATGGGTCACTGCTTCATGCCCCCCCCCATTTAGGAAGATAGACTAAAGGATTCCGCCGAAGGCCTGAAATTGCCAAAGTTGTGACATTTTGCTACGGGAAAGGCAAAACCTGCCAATGCAGGAAAATTCCTTTCCGGCCCTTCAACAGCGACCCTGACGTAGCAGCGCCTGCGTGACTGTGGTTAACCTGCAAAAAAAGAGGTTAACCTGCAAAAAAAGACATAATTGAGGGAGTGGAGGGTGGGAGAATCTCTGGAGCCAACTGTCACTTCCCAGGAAAGCTACACCTTCTGTTGTGTGGGCAGGGCAGTCCCTCCCCTAACCTGGCCAATCCCCTGGCAACGCCTCCCCAGGTGGGACCGGGTAGTTACCTGAGATAGGCAGAGACCCCAAGTATCTAGCCTGGGGAGGATGAAGCCAGACCAAACTACCAGGAGCTGCACTGGGATCCAGGGGGGCTGTGCGCGACCACGCAAAAGTCGCCCCCCCCATTTGACGTGGGGAGCGGTCATTGCCATGTCCAGTGGACTTAACTCTAGAACAGACATCCCCAAACTTCGGCCCTCCAGATGTTTTGGCCTACAACTCCCATGATCCCTAGCTAACAGGACCAGTGGTCAGGGATGATGGGAATTGTAGTCCAAAACATCTGGAGAGCCAAGTTTGGGGATGCCTGCTCTAGAATGTAGATTAATGGCATCAGCAAGTTTGGCAAAGAGCTGTCCAAAGTCAAAGAAAGGGCTGAGCTTTGCACAAGTTTTTGGAAGGGGAGAAGGAATGCTGTAAAGGAAAATTTAGGTTTCTGTACTGCAGTCGATTGAATATTATTTTGAACAGAGCATTCCTTCTACTATATGCATATAGAGGGCTCATTTCTATTTCTACATAATGGATATCAACTCTGTACTATTTATTGTTACTCTATCAGTTCTTGATAGGTTGATTACTGAAAGAACTAATGATAGTGATGTTTAGACAATAAAAATGCATGTATTGTTTAACAGCTGATAAGAAAAGTAAAAAAAAAATCAGTAAAGGAGCAGTAGGAAGTCAAAAATAAATTTGTTGAATTTTATTTTATTTTGTATACGAACAAGACCCTAACTAACCTCGAGCCTTTCCTTTGCAGAGACGTTGGTGCGAACAGTGTGGGGCCGAGCACTGATCATAAGAGCTCACTGTGTCCTCAATTCCACTGGAGAACCGGTTCCAGCATTGTTTGTCAATAATTGCTACTCTCTTGCCAGGGTAAGTTGGTATCCCACAAGGCACAGCAGTCTCTCAATCCACTTGTTCTGGGTTCCACAGAGAGAAAGCACCTGGCCTTTCTGTTCCCCAGCCTCGCCCTGTGGGCATCTCTGATCTCTTGCTTCTGGTCTTTGGCGCCTTCCTTCCTGCGGAGCAGCTCTTGGAGGCCATGTGCTTCCTGACCAGGAACCTTGCTGTTGAGAGCACCTTCGACCCCTTGGACATCTCCCACTTGTTGCAAGAGTTCATCAAGCAGTTCAGCCGCAAAGCAGTGGAGGTAAGGTGCTGCAAGGGTAGGAGAGAAGAATCTCCGCTTTGGAGTAGGGGAGGCAACCTCATGCCGTTTGGTGGCCATGACATGACATGTTTGTTGAGAGGAACCTGGCAATGTCAGGGCAAGAACATCAGTCCTGAGAAAAATGGGTTCAGGAATGGGGCATCCTCCTCCTTTTGGGAGCAGACTAGCAAGCTTCTTCTCTTCCCGGGCGGAGGAAGAGGAAGCGGGGGGACCGCCCCGCCCCTGGCACCATGATCCTGGTGGGGTGTCATCGCGGCTGCCCCCCCGCTGGGCGCCACGCTCCCTCAGGCAGTGTGCCACCCCCCCCCAGGGCAAGCGGCATGCCCCTGCGCATGGCGTGCCACGCCCCCGGGATGCACCCCTGCCTGCTCTCCGCCCCTGGTGCCAGAGCATGAAGCTCTGCCACTGCTTCTCTTGGCTGGTTCCCTGGAGCTACATGGGTCCAACACTCCCAAGGACCCAGAGTGGTACCATCAAAGAAAGATGACTGTAGTGGCACAGGCCAAGGATCCCCTTTCCAATTAGGGATGGATGGATCTGCCTGCTAGACAGTCCCACTTCCTTGTACTTCCTCGTACCTACAGGACCTCCTCTCCTGGTATGTCCCACGGAGGACCTTACGGTTTTCAAATAAAAGCATCTTGGAGATCCTGGGCAACAGGGAGGTTGTTGTTGTTGTTTAGTCGTTTAGTTGTGTCCGATTCTTCGTGACCCCATGGACCAGAGCACGCCAGGCACTCCTGTCTTGCACTGCCTCCCGCAATTTGGTCAAACTCATGTTGGTAGCTTCGAGAACACTGTCCAACCATCTCGTCCTCTGTCGTCCCTGTTAGGCCTAGCCTAGCCTAACAGGGAGGTTAGGCTAGGCTTGACCAGAGCCAGGGCTTTTTCAGCTGTTGCCCCAATGGTAACATTGCCCCAATGGTGGAACACTCTGCCACAAGAGACAAGGGCCCTGTGGGACTTGACATCTTTCTGCAGGGCCTGCAAGATGGAGCTGTTCCACCAGGCCTTTGGCCCAAGGCACAGTCTGACCCCCTCTCTCCTTCTGTAATCCTCATAGAACTCTAGCCCAATGGTTGCCATTAATTTGATTCTGAATTGATTTTTGAATGTATTTTTAATTAATTGACTGTGTGATTTTATGTACACTGTGCTATTTTTACTTGTTGTTAGCTGCTCTGAGCCCGGCTTTGGCCGGGGAGGGCGTGATATAAATAAAATTTTATTATATTATTACTGTCTAAGTTGTGGGATGTAACATCACTGAGGCAGTCAAATACAACATTTCCTGTTTGCCCAGAGTGGACACGCAGGGGAATGTTGCTCCAGCCAGGAGGACTTCCTGACATACCTCGTTTGGAGCATCCTCCCCCTGCGTGTGACCAGGTAGATGGGCATGACCCTGGCAGACCCTATAAAGGGACTAGTCACGCAGCCATCTTTCTCTTGACTCTCTTGATCCCATCTCTTCTTGATGCCTTTTGCTGTCTGCTGGCTCTCAGCCAGCAGCACATAGGATCATCACTCGCAGAGGATAAACCCACACTTTTCTCTGTAACTGCAACTACAAGCTAAAGCCTGCCTTCAGGACCATACTGTAAACAGAATGTAAGAAAACCTTATCATTACTTTTAAAAGAAGATTGTTGTGTCATCATTGTTTTTAAGAGGGAACTAAAGACGATTTAGGGACCCAGGTGGCGCTGTGGTTAAACCACTGAGCCTAGGGCTTGCTGATCAGAAGGTCGGCAGTTCGAATCCCTGTGACGGGGTGAGCTCCCGCTGCTCGGTCCCAGCTCCTGCCAACCTAGCAGTTCGAAAGCACGTCAAAATGCAAGTAGATAAATAGGAACCGCTACAGCGGGAAGGTAAACGGCGTTTCCGTGTGCTGCTCTGGTTCGCCAGAAGTGGCTTTGTCATGCTGACCACATGACCTGGAAGCTATACGCCGGCTCCCTCGGCCAATAATGCGAGATGAGCGCGCAACCCCAGAGTCGGTCACAACTGGACCTAATGGTCAGGGGTACCTTTACCTTTAAAGACGATTTACCAGGAACAATCCAATCTGGACAAGCCAGAATGGATTGCTTAACTCAAATGGTTCTAACGAATCCATCAACTAGCTTTCCGTAATGTAGAAGGGAATGTGCTCTGCTACTAGCTCACTAGCATGAGAGAGGAAGGCTAATATTTAATCAATATATCCTCTCCTACTATCCTCAACATTCCCACAAAGGATTATGGGTCCAAAGTTGAGTATTTTGGGTGGATTGAGATCCTGAGCTGAAAAGTATTTTTCTTTGTCTACAGTCGTACCTCGGGTTACGACCACCTCGGTTTGCAAACAATTCGGGTTACGAACTGCGCAAACCCAAAAGTGTTTTTGCCACGCGTGCGTGTGCGCGCAGAAGCCGCATGCGCGGTTTGCGCATGCGCAAAATGGCGCTTCGGGTCGCATTCGGGTTACGAACTGCGATCCGGAACGGATCGTGTTCGTAACCCGAGGTATTACTGTACTTCCTGGTAAGCACATGGTCTATTGTTCCATTGTGTGAAGGGATTAAGCCTCCCCCCCCCTCTCTCACCTGTCCTTTAAAATATGAATTGGTTCTGTTTGGGGGGCACAGAGTCCCCTGTTCCATTTGGGATGCCTTTTGTCACGTTTCTGAAGTCATTAAAAATGTGTTTTTAAAGTTTGTGCACTCTTACTTCGCCAAACCTTTACCAGGCATTACAAGTATAGGCCATCATAAAACACCCATATATAAAAATTAAAAATATATGCAAATAAACAGCCAGGCAAAATACGTAATAATGAGGATTTTCATTGGAATTTCTTCCCGCTAAACAGTGTCATTCGCCACTCTAAAAGATACTATGGACAGTTTGTGCACTCACCCTAACTTGCTTGTCTTGGGCAGCCTACCTTGCTGGAAACCTTGGAAGTTGAGCCTGCCCTCCAAAGCTGGCTGATTGATGCTCCAGGCTAGCCAAGAGAGCTGTCAGCCAGTAGGGTCTTCTGGGCTGGGCGAAGATCTTGCCTATGGCTCTGAATAAAGGAAGAAAATCCAATATAAAATTGCCTGCTGCCCACCAGCGGACACACGGATCTGCCTACAATCTCAGAGATTTATTATAAAACTTGTCTCCAGAATTTATGGACAAATTTGCGGGTTCACCACATGTGGAAGTATGTCCCCTCTTGTGGTTATGGATATGTGTGGTGTGACATCTGATAGCAGCAGCCAAGAATATGATTGAGGTGTGTGTGTGTGTGGAGAAACGCACAATGTAATGTTGTAGCACCACACATTTCAATACACACTATGGGAATATTTATTGGGGGGGAATGGGAAAAATCCCAGAGCATGTTTTGAGATGTGGCAACCTGGTTAAAGTTAAGCAGGTCTAGGTCTGGAGGGAAGATCTCTTTGGGGATTCCAAGCTGTCAGGAGTTCCATGATGGAAGACAGGTACGAGGGATATAATTTTACTAAAAACAGCAACAACAAAATTAGACACAAAGCTGCCATTTTCAGTAGCAATCCAGTGTTTGTCAACACACCTAGTGGAACCACATATAGGCAGCTTTTCCAGCTGTGTGCAAGTTTACATGTTTCTTGTAACCTTCGGACGGTAAATACATCCAGGCCAGGCAATCTCAGAATCTCTCTTGGACAGCAAAATTCTTGCAAGCTGAGCATGTGAAATAAGGGAAATATATCTATAAAGGCTCTTTTACAGTCTTGTGGACAAAAGAAATTGAGGTGTTCAGCAAAATGAGAGCTGTTGTTTTTTTTAATCACTCCCTTCCCTATGCTTCCATTTTAATATGTTGCACTAATGTCCGCCCCCCCCCTTTCATTTGATTATAGCACAGAGTCACTGATGCAGCAGCAAATTAGATTTTTCTCTTGGCCTTAATGTGCTGCAATAATGAAATCCATGACTTTCAACCTCACAGGTTGACATCACCTGTATATTGGCAGTTCAGAGCTGAAGGCTGGGAGCTCATTTGTCTTACTTGGGCTGGGCTTTCTTTCCCGTGAAAGAGCCCCCAAGGAATTATATATTTTGTGCCATCTGAGCTTTCGAGGCTGATAAAATAGTTTTAAAACTCACACACCAAAGAAGCTTTGTTCTTTTGCTTGAAATATATTTTGCTCATACCGTGTCTTAACAGACAGCCTGTCACGTCTATTTTCAGAGTCTGAGGCAAAGAGGTCAGCAACAGTCTGCATCAAAGATTTGTGTCCCACTTTACAGAGGGCAGTCCTCTATCTAAGGGCACCCCTCTCTTTGAAGGGCTGTGTGATCTGAATCTGGCTTTGAAGATAAAGAACCCCAAAAAGGGAGAGCAAAATAGTATGTCCTCTTTTTTTTAAAAGTGATGTCAAAGGATTGAATTTCTGTGACCAATGAGCATGCTCCCTTTCCTGTATATTTTTGCTGCTACTTCAGATTTGTAAATGTTCTGCTTTTGGCCTTTTCCAGTAATCAATGTGACCTGTGCTGTTGTTGTTGTTTAGTCGTTTAGTCGTGTCCGACTCTTCGTGACCCCATGGACCATAGCACGCCAGGCACTCCTGTCTTGCACTGCCTCCCGCAGTTTGGTCAAACTCATGTTCGTAGCTTCGAGAACACTGTCCAACCATCTCGTCCTCTGTCGCCCCCTTCTCCTAGTGCCCTCAATCTTTCCCAACATCAGGGTCTTTTCCAAGGATTCTTCTCTTCTCATGAGGTGGCCAAAGTACTGGAGCCTCACCTTCACGATCTGTCCTTCCAGTGAGCACTCAGGGCTGATTTCCTTCAGAATGGATAGGTTTGATCTTCTTGCAGTCCATGGGACTCTCAAGAGTCTCCTCCAGCACCATAATTCAAAAGCATCGATTCTTCAGCGATCAGCCTTCTTTATGGTCCAGCTCTCACTTCCATACATCACTACTGGGAAAACCATGTGACCTGTGCTGTACCTAGACCAAATTCAAGGTTTCTAGGTGATGTGGAACTATTTTAATAGTTTGGATACCCCGATGAGTGAGTCAAGTTGCCAGGCAACTTGTACTTTTGTGAAGGATAGGTTGCAGTAGTGTTAATGTAAAGAGATATGAGCTATCTTTTCCTATAAACAACTATGGATTTTGCTGAAAGTATAATTATACAAACATACTCACGCATGATTACAATTATTTAAGCATTATTGCTGCAGGTGTGCGATAGCAATTATAGAAAAGCACTTACGCTGAGATTCAGTTGTACAAATATCAGCACCTGCTTGCTTTACTGAAACAACTTAATTAACATAATATGTTCTATATTTGATTACACCAAAGTGGAATTGTGTCCACCAAATCAAAGGCACATGTTTCTGCTTCTGAAGCATAATTGCTTAATTGTTGTTGTATATATTAATTTTTTTCACAGTGTGCCTTGCCTGAAAGTCCTTGACTTCAATGCTGCTTTCAGCACAAGGAGTTCGGCTCCCTTTCTGTTCCCATTTTAGCAATATGGTTAGTCAAAATTCCAAGGGGGATTGGCACCAGCAGGGGACTTGAACTGAAAACCTCCGGGTCTTAGGTAGAGACATAAACTGAGCTACTCCAGACGATGTGTATTCATCTACCACATGCAATAGACTGAAGAACCTGCAAGCAAAATAATACAGTGGTACCTCTACTTACGAATTTAATGCGTTCCGAACACACATTTGTAAGTCGAAAAAAATTGTAAGTTGAATCCCATAGGAATGCATTGGGAGAAAAAATTTGTAAGTCGAAGCAACCCTATCTAAAAATTCGTAAGTAGAAAAAATCTAAACCGCATCCAAGATGGCGGACGGAGCTCCATTTGTAAGTAGAAAAATTCGTAAGTAGAGTTATTTGTAAGTAGAGGTACCACTGTATTTTGCCAACCTCCTGGAATCTCAGCATGTGGTCTCCCATCCAATGTGAAACCATACCAGACCCTCCTTAGCTAGCAGTTTTATGGGGATCACCCCCCACATACTTCAATCTGCAGGAATGGATGGATGATGCCCATTGTATTTATTTCATGGTCAAAGCCCTCCATAGCCATCGTCTGCATGTGTGTGTATTCTTTATTGCAAGCATTTTCCTATCATTTCTATTATCTGCATGCAACATTCATCCTGCAACAATGTATGTAAAATGCTTTGAACATTTGAATTGTGCCAAAAACCATCTTTAGCACAGTTCAAAACCTACTACTCTGAAAGCCTGGCCAGTATTATGTTGCAAATGGGAGGCACTCTACTGGCCAGTATTATGTTGCAAATGGGAGGCAGAGGGCCGGGAGACAATGATTTCCCCTAACACCGCTCAGAGAGTTTGCCGATCAGCTGACATTTGAACTACAGGTTTCATGGTCCACACAGCTAATACTTTTGACCTACTGTGCAAGCTTTCAACATGTCTAGCAATCTGGCTGCGCCCATAGCTAAATATCAGCATGGCCAGACGAGGCAAATCTGTAACTGCTGGAAAGAAATGACACTCGTCAGTCCGTAGATCGGGGATAGGCAATGTGGTGCCCTCCAAAATAAAAAAATTCCTTCAGTAGCACCTTAAAGACCAACTAAGTTTTTATTTTGGTTTGAGCTTTCGTGTGCATGCACACTTCTTCAGATACACTGAAACAGAAGAGCCAGACCCTTATGTATATTCAGAGGGTGGTGGGGGTGGGTGGGAATGGGTGATGGGCTGATAGGAGTGGTAAACCTGTTGATGGCTGTTAACGACTGCTGATGACTGGAATAGGTCCTGCGGGGAAAAAGCAAGGGCTGAGGCACTAAAGAAAGCTTGATCATGCATAATGAGATAAGAATTCTATGTCTTTGTTCATCCCAGGTGGCTCCATGGTTTTAAGCTTGGTAATGAGTTCCAATTCAGGTGCCCTCCAGTTGGACTACAACTCTCATCAGCCCTAGCTAGCCCGGGAGATGTAGTCAAATGACACTACCTGGCCTAGACTGAGCGTGCTTTAATGATTCATAGTTGGACTTACAGAAAGATGCAGAAATAACAACAATCCTGTTTAGAGGAATCTCCTTTTTTGGATGCAACCCTTAACGACGTCTTGTTTCAACTTGAATGTGACTGTTAGAGGCAGAATTAACAGAATGTTTTCAAAACATCCAAGTTTAATATTCATCTTCTCATTAGAGCTGAAGCAGTAGTGGGCAGTAGAGCTCTCAAGGAATATAGCAGAGACTCTCATGTAATTAAAGCAATTACTTCACGTTGGCATATCTGGAAAGTTGCCATACCCTGTGTTTAATAACGAAGGGACGTAGTTTGACAAGATCTATGCCTCTATGTACCATAAAACAAACTGCTGAGCTGTCTATTACTCGGGCAACACAAACCTATTTTTCATTCTGTTTTGTCAGGTCTAATTTCTCCCAGGAGGCCAGATTGCATTAGTACTCATCAGACTTAGGAGGAAGGGATATTTTTATTATTTCAAAGTTGATCCATTGATTTCTTTTTCTCTCTCTCCCTCTCTCCGCTGATTAAAAAAAACACTCCCCCAGAAACCATTCAATGGCTTCTTTAAATAATCTATTCCTGAACAAGCCACGTGTGGAAGTAATTGATAGGAAATACGAAATGCTAGTTTATTTCATATGATTTGGAATTTTCTAAAAAAAATGAAACGGCAGGACTCTTCCTCTTTGGAGGGTTTTAAACAGAGGTTGGATGGCCATCTGTCATGGATGCTTTAGTTGAGATTCCTGCATTGCGCGGGGGGGGGTTGGACTAGATGACCCTCAGGATCCCTTCCGATTCTACAATTCTTGTTTCTGCTCTCTGCAAGTGCTGCACAAAACTAATATAATCAGAGGCTGGACAAATGAGCATGTTCTGTTGCGAATGACAGCTCCGCAGTGCCACCTTCAAGTCTTTCCAAAGGCTTATCAGGGACAAAGCTTCATTCCCTGTGTAGAGGTCATTGAACAGATGTTCCAGCTGTGCTTGACTGAAGCATGCAGCATCCCCTGGTGGGGACTGGAAAGGTACAATCCTGCTTTCTGCATGTGGACAGCAGGGTGCAGCGGCTGTGTGTGACAATGAATGAAAGAGGCTCACAACCCCCCCCCCCCAAATCTATCATTCAGCAACAGTGACATCTAAAACAGGAACGGCTAAAATAGGCTGTTGAATTAGGTGATGCCCTGAACCAGCACATTCTACGATGAATCCTACGGTCATCTATCATAATAAAGTCAATGCAAAAGAGATCAGATAAGCCTCTTTTTCAGCAAAGCAATATAACCTCTCTGCCAAGTACTGTCTTGCATCATGACCTTGGCAAGCTGGAAGAAAATGCACTTCGTGTGATTTACACGGTTCACCAATTCCTTTGTTCTTCCCCCAGATTAGCTATTTTAAAAATCGCTTGCGGTTTGCACCCGCTCACAAAAACTTCATTAATCACTGCAGCAGAGGCAGTATTTTTTAATTATTTTTTAAAAAGTATGCTACTGTTTTAGGGAACCAAATATAATTAGCTGTTTTGTGATTCATTCAAACTGGCAGCCTTAATTAGCATAATTGATAGGCTGATTAATGAATAAATCATGGATTTAAAATGGGATTTTTTAATCAGCGCTGTCCCTTCTAAGAGGGTGTTTCTGTGCCAATCATAATGTTCTAAATTATTTGTGTGCACTTCTATTTCGCCGAATGTGTCAGAGACGATTTAGCAATAGCTTTCGTAAGGCAGGTATCTTCCAATTACCCACAAAGCATATCTTGAAATGAGATACTATATTTATTTAGTTAATGCAGTACTGTTGATTCAAAAAAGAAGAAAATTATCCGATCGCCGTATTGCTCAGAATCCTGCTTGCTCAGAGTCCTGCATTGAGTGAGTCAGTTGTTCTGAACGACAATTGTATATTTTCAGATCTCGGATGTTAACTCTCTCCTGGATAGTACAGTATATGGCTGAGCAGTCACAGATAGTGACCATGCCAGCTTCTGCTCTAGGATAAATTTTAACTGCATACCGATAGTTAGTGGCATGGCGCAAGTGCATTCTTTCTCATCTGGGCTATCCAGTTTTTGTCTTGGTGTGAAACAGGCATGCCAGAAAATTCAGACAGAAACAGGAGTAGAACCGCCTGTGTTTGCTTATTTCTTCCATGTCCAGAAATCAACCCAGCAAATACGATTGGTGTTTGCCACGGTTGCTGCTTTTGGCCCACAAATGATACACAATTGGTGATTGTCTCCTCCATTTGCATGGCATTTATTTTGCACTGAAACGAAAGGTGTGGAATAACATAATCACAATGCCATAGTTTAATTAATTACAAAAGAATTATGCACCTTGGGACACCTTAGACTTGAAACTGAGATTGATTCAGCAAAAAATAACATTTCAGTATATTGGACCCCACAATGTTACTATAGGAAGATGTTGGAGGTGTAATGTTGAGAATGCCTTTTTGAGACATGATATGGACTTATCAGTCCTTTGAGTCTAAAGTTGTTAGGAACATATCCTTGTGTTGTTTTAAACCACGTTCCTGAAGTATGCAGATCAGTGGCAGGACAATGAAAGTGGATTTTGCAAGCCATTCTGGTGGCTAAGATACCCCCACTTTAGGATAACTGCCCATTGTTTCTTTTGCAATGGTTTGAGGACCTCACTGCCCTGGCCACATTCAAATGTGTTTTGTATTGTAGAGACATCGGTTTTGTGTTGACACCTATTTTGACATCTGCATGGCTTAAAGATCCATGTACTAATAATGGTCCCTATACCCACTGATGGTGGTTCGTTGTTGCTGATGTCTGTCAGTCTTGGGAGACATGGAAGATTGTAAAGCTAAAGTCAAACCGTTGGAAAGTTACAGTGCCTGCTGTGGCTGTAGAGACCAATATGGGAGAGACATGTTTTGTTGCAGCTGGGGCAGATGAAGGTGTCCAGTTGTGCTGCTGCAGGTGCACCATGGTGTTTCTTCTCTATGTGCTCCTCACAGCCATTCCTCCTCTGGCCACTCTGTGGGTACACAACCTGAGTTTTCTGACTGCAGGCACTGCAATTGTCTACGAGGGATTCCTATACGGCAGGGTTAAAGTCATGTTTGCGAAGTTGGTCTGTCAACAGGTCTGCTGTCATCTTCCATTCTGTGTACATGACCAAACCAGAGAGCGCCTCAGGTGGTGAAATGGGACAGGCTGCCTTCAGTTTTGCTGGTTTGCGCTCAAGCTGTCCATAGGGTTGGGGCAATCTCTTCGTTTAGGGGCTGGGAAATCGGTTGCTGAAGTCACTTCAGGAAAATGTCATTGCCAGGTTCCTTCCCTTCCTCTTAATACAATGAGCTGTCAAGGTCATGACTTGTCACACACTTCTGTACTTGCACTAAGTGTGTTGACCAGGGGTGTACCCAGGATCAAAACTAGGGGGGGGGGCAAGCCATGGTCGTTCAGGTTGTGACATCTCAGCATGGAAAAGGCGAATGAAATTTTAAAGAAAATTATATATAATTATAGCAGTGCTTTATTACGGTAGTTATTACAATTATTTGCTTGAAATAATAATAATTTTTATTCTAGTTCCATGTCTTATACTAATATCATTTTTCTTGGGTTTGAAGAAAACTTGTTCAAAACTTTCGTTTCAATCCAGTCCTGATTTTCCTTGAAGAATTTCCGATGGACGCTCATCAAACACAACCCACTCAGCCTGTCCTCTCCCATTGTACTTCTGAGACAGGTCTTTACCCTTTAAAATTTAATTTTCTACAGAAATTACTTAACTTACCTTTTGGAACCAGTTTCTTATATCCATTTAGGCAGCCTCGATGTCTTCTAAATGTAAATAAGAAGGTAAACTAATAGCGGGCGGCTCAGTTTAGTGGCGGGCGGCTCAGTTTAGTGACGCGGAACTCACTAGACCCCTCTAGAAGATTCCCTCTTCTCTCTGCTAGAGCCCGCTAGAGACCTCTCCCTCCCTTGAATCCCAATGGCTGGTTGACATAGATTCCTCTACCAGTCGCTAGGTGGCTCTAGATACTTCTCGGTTTTTACACCGTTTCAGTGTGGTAAACAACTGATTATTCGCCATCGCCCTACCTAATTTCGTTTCGTTTCATCACTTTATAACCATTTATTTATTTATTTATTTTGCTTGGGGGGGCAGCTGCCCCCCCTGCCCCTAGCTGGGTACACCCATGGTGTTGACAATGCACTTGATAAGCTAGTGAGAGATATTGTAATTGAGGGACTCGGGTATTTACCTTCCCATTTAAGAAGGCATGGGAAGTTGTTTTGAATAAAGAGGGACAGGATTGCCATTTCCTTCATGAATGCTTGCATTGAACAAGGAGCACAAGTTGGGCTGACAACCCAACACCGGCGTGTATTTCCAGTCTCCAATACGATCATTCCTGTTCAGGGTTCCAGCCAGCCTGGAATAGGAGGCATCTCATGGCAGGAAGAAATTCAGGAGAGGGTAAAGGACACCTTTTCCTCATCCCTCTACTCCAGACTGCCCCTGATTTCCCCTGTTTTGAGGGCTTCTGAAACTTTCCTACTTCATATTTGGAAAGTTATTTGCCTGTCTGCTTCGTATTTGGACACTTAACAAAATTTTGCACTATGGTTCCTGAGATCAAGGAGCGGGTTTTCATCTGTTTAGATTCAATTGGATGCCATTTTGAATCAAGATGGCCGACTAAACGTTTTTCAATATGGCACTGATTTTAACCAGTGATTTCACAACAACCGTGATTTTCCATTTCCTAGAATCCCCGAGCAAAGGTGCACGAGACTGTGTGTCTGTACATGTTCCAAAAAGTGGGGAATTTTCCTGGATCCGGATGACAGAGAAGGGAGTTTCCATTTATTTTGTTTGTTAATCTCATAGCATTCATCCCCTCAACCCTAAAAGTCCCACCTGCAGGATAATGTAGGGGACTTAGGCAGGTGAGTTCTCTTTCTCCCTCCCTTTGTCCCCACCCCAAAATCTAATATTCTGGGTCTCATAGACACATACAGTCGGCCTGACATCTGGTTTATTTCGACTGCTTTTGTCTTCCCCTTGGGGCCTGAGAATAGCCCATAGAAAGCCACAAATTTAGCCTATCTGTGACTGGGCAACAGTCTCTCTCTCTCTCTCCCTATCCTCCATTAAAAGGTAGCAGCAAAGGCAGGAGTTCCTATATTTGGTGTTCAGTTTTAACCTGAAAGTTTTGTCTCCGAACAATGAGGTACGTTACTCTTGAGCAGGCATAGGCAAACTCGGCCCTCCAGATGTTTTGGGACTACAACTCCCATGATCCCTAGCTAACAGGACCAGTGGTCAGGGCTGGTGGGAGTTGTACTTCCAAAACATCTGGAGGGCCGAGTTTGCCTACGCTTGCTCAAGAGTACCTTACCCCACCTGCTGTCAGTGTTTAAGCACCACTTTTGGAAAACGAGGGCTGACTTGCAACACAACCCCTTTCTCCCCCCTCCCCCCCACAATCACATCCCATTCATATAGTCTCATGAATCAGAAAAGAAAACATCCTGTTTTAATTACAAAATTGCACTCTTCCATACTGTTCCAATGACTGTATACTACTGCTGCTGCAAGGGACCCAGGTGGCGCTGTGGGTTAAACCACTGAGCCTAGGGCTTGCTGATCAGAAGTTCGGCAGCTCGAATCCCTGTGACGGGGTGAGCTCCCGTTGCTCGGTCCCAGCTCCTGCCAACCTAGCAGTTCGAAAGCACATCAAAATGCAAGTAGATAAATAGGAACAGCTACAGCGGGAAGGTAAACGGCGTTTCCGTGTGCTGCTCTGGTTCGCCAGAAGTGGCTTTGTCATGCTGGCCACATGACCTGGAAGCTATACGCCGGCTCCCTCGGCCAATAATGCGAGATGAGTGCGCAACCCCAGAGTCGGTCACAACTGGACCTAATGGTCAGGGGTCCCTTTACCTTTACCTTTACTGCTGCTGCAGCCAAGTCCTTTTTGTTATTTTTGTTTAACCGAAACCACAACCTGAGTGAAATAATAATTTAATAACAACAACAACTTATTATTTATACCCCGCCCTAGAAAATTTACTATTGGTTATATTTGGGTTGGCCCTAATTAAAGTATATACAAGGAAAATGTTTTTATTGTTTTTATTCTATGGGTGCTTTTTTTGAGGAGGGATGGCTCCATTATCACTTTCAGCTGGGGTGGCTACAGGTCCTACTTTACAGAGGATGGTTGTCTGTTTGGAGGGTTGACGGATGGCAATGGCCACCCGGCTTCCAAATGGAAGGCACTCAGCCATCTCAGTTTGCTGTTAGAGGGAATTAGGATTATATAAAAAAGCGCCCGGATCGTGACACTATGTGTAATCAAACATTCAAGTCGTGAAAATGGCTCTGCAGGCTATTCCTTATTGCGGTTTTTTTAAAAAAATAATAATAATAAAAGATTTCCTCCATGATGACATGTGAAAGGAAACTTATTTTAGTTATTTGAGAAATCTCACGCACCCTCACCTGCTTGCTTTCAAGCTTGTTGGTGTAATAAATGGTTTTCTATGTCAATCCATAATAAACTTCAACGTTTTAAATTACTGTTTGGATTTACTTGGTAGATTTTTGTGAGTCATAACAAACCGAGGAGGCTGATGAAATGCCACAGGAAGCCAATCATAAGATAAATGGGAAAACTCTCATAACCTTGACAGCGAAATGCCAGCTGTCACGACCAGAATCATTAAAAGATATCAGTCGTATTCCAAACCCACCTTCCATTCTCTGATTAAAATCTGTTCACCCGCACTGCATCTTCGTAAAATAATGCCAGAAGGGAGCCCCTTGTTGTTCTAATATCGACAAAATGCATGTCATGTGAACCTGTGCGCAAGATGGCTTGTCTCTTTCATGAAACCCATGGCAGGAAGAGGATGTCTCTCTATGGCAGGGGTTCCCAACAAAATTTTCTCGAGGACCCCTCATCGAGCCGCTATTGTGACAAGGACCCCCATTAATTCCTAATCCTAAAATTAAAAAGTGAGAGCCAAATTAAGAGTCTTTTTATATTTTATATTTATACGTTTTTTACAGTTACAACAGAGTACTCCATCAGTATACAGTTAGTTTTAATTTTCAGTTCTTAATGAGATGAGTTAAATCTGTCCTTTGAGTCCATTATTTCTGAAATATTAGGTTCCAAACTTGAAACTTTCACTCTGAAATCCGACCGCATGTCGAGCCGATTCCTATATTTGTTTTTCATGAAACACATGGAAGAAAATGCTGTTTTGCAAAGAGGCAGCGCGCACCAGGGAGGAGGAGGGGGGGAATGGAGAAGACAGAGTACCTGCGCAGTAGCGCACAAATGAAGCCGACGCGCGCAAAGCATCTTGGGGAGGTGAGCGTTAGTAGAATGCGTGTGCTGCCTCTTTGCAAAACAGACTCTGCGCTAGACTCTGCTCATGCAGGAAGCGGCCAAAACAAAAAATCTGTTATCATACGAAATATATTTAATATATTTTTTATTCTAATAGCATCTTGCGGACCCCTCTGGCATAGCTCGTGGACCCCTGGGGGTCCGCGGACCACCTGTTGGGAACCACTGCTCTATGGGTTCTGTGTTGTGAGATGCATACATTTCCCCATTCAGAATGTTGCAGCTCAGGTCATGGGCATAGCCAAGGGTGGGGTGGGGGTGGGCAGCTGTCCCATTGATCAAGTAAAACAATAGAAATACTTAACTGACCAATCACGTTGGTTCTGCCCTTCTAACTAAAGTCCTATTATTACTTATATATAAACAACTCTGGACCAGGTTACCCGAAAACCAGATTCCCCCCTCTGGTGCCCAGCAAGGGCATAAAGATAAATAAACTGACTTGTTCCTCTAATTTTAGCAATAGCCCACACAGGTCTTCTGACAACTCTCAGCCCATGCTGATACCTAAAAGGGCTTTACTGTGCCTACAGTGGTCCACCTGCCCTAGGAGGGCTCAGCCTTGCTCAACTTCCTTTATTCCCACAAAAGGCTTCCTATTAAAAAATATGATTCTTCCATGTCACATTGATTAGCTATAGTTGACAGCCCTCTCCTGAAAGATGAAGCTTACTGCGTCTGGTCATGGAGATGCAATGTCCTGGATCATGGAGATGCAATGTCCTGGAGACAGTTCATTAATGCAGTAAAAATACACGACCCCTTTGCTAGTGCTCCACTGTCTTTTTGTAGCATATTGACTACCCCCACCTCCTGCGACTCACTCCTGGTAAATGGCCCATCCCTGCGGAATACCTTGGAGAGATGCTTCCCTCTTTATCACTGTTTAGCAAGACACAACTTTTTTGAACATGTTATTCGTTTCAATCGTATTGAGCTGCATTTAACCCACTCAGGGATCACATGATGAATGGCAGGTTATAAATGACTAAAATTGGTTTCCCAAATTGTCTCTGTCCAGGCATTGACAAGATCCAGGCCTGCTTAGCTTCAGCTTCTCACCATACCCTGGGACCTTTGTAAATAACAGAAATCCAGCACCGTCTCTTCGGAGTCACATGCTAATAAAGAATTCACATGTTTGAGAATTCTGATGAAACAGAAGCAGGAGCAGAAAATGCTGATGTCTGTTTATTTCTCCCATATCTGGAATGGAAATCAATCTAGCAAATATAATTGGCAATTGCTGTTGTTGCTTTCAGTCCACAAGCTACACGTAACTGATGAATCCCTCACCCCATTTGCATTGCGTTTCCTTTGAAATTTAAATGAATGGTGTGGAACAGGGGTCGGCAAAGTTTACCAGTGGAGATACTTCCGTGGGCCAGATCATGCGCGCATAAGCGCGCCTGCCCGTGATTTTCGGCGTCTGTGCATGCGCAGATGCAATTTCCAGCACCTGTGCATGTGCAGACGCAATTTCTGGCGCCAGGGAAGCGAGTCCCTGTACCACACTGCACCGGTTTAGCACAGCGCGCGGGGACTCGCCGAGCGGGCAGCTCAGTTCGGGGGCAGCTTGTGGGCCGGTTAAATGACCCCCGTGGGCTGCTTGTGGCCCATGGGCCTTAGGTTGGCTAAATGGCTACCCCTGGTGTGGAATGTTGTAATGATAGTAAAATCCACCACAGCGGACAGCGAGCTGAAGTTTTTGTCTGACGCCGAGCTGCAGCAGAACAGAAAAGCTCTGCATGTGACAACAAACATGGGTGAGAATGGAAATAGATGCCTACTTCCATTTCTGGAAGGTCTATTTTGTTCAGCCAAAATTTATCTCCTTGTAGTCACTTCTTCCCATCCTATTCCCAGGACTCAAGCCCACAACATACCTTGAACATATGCCTTGGGATGTCAGGCAAGGATTCAGCTGGAATGAGGGAATGGCAATGAGATCAGTCAGGGATAGCAGTTCTGGTGATATTCCCTGGCCTTTGCCAAAGTTTTCAAATCTTTGCTAAGCACAAATGAGAGCTGTTCCTGCTACCGGTATCTGTGTAGACTGCCATTATTGCTTCTTGTCCTTCAGCTATCTGTCAGCACGCCCCCACCTGCTTTAATCTTCTCTTATCTCAGCTAATCACAGACACACTTCCTTCAACCTCTTTCGCAGGTTACAGGTAGGTAGCCGTGTTGGTCTGGATCGAAGTAAAATAAAAAAATTCCTTCAGTAGCACCTTAAAGACCAACTAAGTTTTTATTTTGGTATGAGCTTTCGTGTGCATGCACACTTCTTCAGATACAGTGAAATGGAAGTTTCCAGGCACTTATGTAGAGAAGGGGTGGGGAGGGGTGGGGATGGGGAGGGGGGATCACTCAGAAGGGTGGTGGAAATGGGTGATTGACTGACTGATAGCTGTTGATGACCGCAAACGACTGCAAATGGTTTTGCATGAAAAAGCAAGGGTTGAGATGGCTGAAGATCGCTTATCATGTATAATGAGATAAGAACCCGATATCTCTGTTCAAACCAGGTCCCTCCATGGTTTTGAGCTTGGTGATAAGTTGCAATTCAGCAACTTCTCTTTCCAGTCTATTTCTGAAATTCTTTTGTAGTAAGACAGCTACTTTGAGATCTTGTATAGAATGTCCTGGGAGATTGAAGTGTTCTCCTACTGGTTTTTCTGTCTTCTGGTTCCTGATGTCAGATTTATGTCCATTTATCCTTTGGCGTAGGGTTTGGCCTGTTTGTCCAATATAGAGAGCTGAAGGGCACTGTTGGCATTTGATGGCATACACAATGTTAGAGGATGAGCAATTAAATAGTCCTGAGATGGTATGTTGGATGTTGTTGGGGCCAGTAATGGTGTTGTCTGGGTGTATGTGGCAGCAAAGTTGGCATCTGGGTTTATTGCAGGCTCTGGTACCAGTGTCCATGTTAAGTCTGGTGGTTGTATTATTGTGGGTGAGGAGTTGTTTAAGATTGGGTGGCTGTCTGTAGGCAATGAAAGGTCTTCCTCCCAGAGCTTGAGAAAGGGAGCGGTCATTGTCCAGGAGAGGCTGTAGATCTCTGATGATGCGTTGTACTGTTTTAGCTTGGGAGCTGTATGTGATGACTAGTGGTGTTCTGTTATTTTCTTTTTTGGGTCTGTCTTGCAGCAGGTTCTCTCTAGGTATCTGTCTGGCTCTGTTGATCTGTTGTTTAACTTCATCAGGTGGATATTTTGCTAACTGGGGAAAAACAAACAACCCACTCTGCTGGGTTGTTTGGGTACATCTGACTCCTGGAATGGAGATGGAAAAACTGGTTTAGCTTGTCTGCCTGTGGACAATTTTTTTAAAATGTATTGCTTTTGGACTTTCATGCATACACAAATACTGAGCATGGAGATGGGGTGCGTGGGCTGAAAGGTTGTGTGCATGGCACCAACCCAACCCAACTGCAATTGAAAATGGTGGCTGCAGAGGCCCCAGCCTCTCCTCCAGTTATAGGCATGATAGCAAGCACTGGTCCCAGCCCGGGGAGCTGAGGAAGCCTGGTAGTGGCGATAGTGCCCTAAGACGTGGAGAAAGAAGATGAACTGGCAAAGGACTGCATTTCATTATGGTCTTCACTATAAAATGCATAATGCATTTTTACTTGCAGTCTGAGCTAAGTTGGCTCCCTTTCTTGATGTGCTCTGCATGAATTTGAATGTTTCTCCCCAGGAGGACAATCAGTGAGCCAACTTAGCACATTCAACTTCATTTTGCCCCATCTATAAAATTGTTTGATGTTTCCAAGCGTATCCTCTACCTGGAAAATTCCTTAAACGATATGCTTCCTAACTTCATGTTATACATCAGAAAGGTGAAGGACTAGCTTAGTAGCTGCATGGGGTGGGAAAGGAATGCTTTAGGGGGTTGTCATAGCTGCCAAGTACCCCGTTTTCCCCGGGAAACCCCCGTTTTTACTTACCTTTTCCCGGTGGTCCCCCGTATCACTTCGTCTCCCGTTTTTCTCCATTATTTTCTCCTGCCGGTGGCCATTTTTTTTTCTGATTTGCCCTTCTATGGGCACCAAAAATGGCCACCGCCGCTGACCATTTTTGGTGCCCATAGAAGGGCAAAGCGACACCGGAAGTTACGTCGACGCAACTTCCGGTGTCACACGGCTGCCGGTCCCGGATTCTGCAGTCCGGGACTTGGAAGGTAAGGGGGTTGTTATGGGGGGAGTGTCAGGTGGGTTGGGAAGCAGAGTGATCAGGGGCACAGTCCCATCTAAAAATGTAAAAAGGGCATGAGGGTGGGTATCCACTTTTCACCGAAACCGCTTGACCGATTGCGCTCAAATTTTGACACAACATCACATGCGAATGTCTGAAGGACCTTAGAAAGTTACCAAAGACAGATGCCACACCTCCGCCAGGTGAAACCCCCAAACCCCCCTGTTCCAGAACGCACCACTCAGCCAAAAGTGCATGCTGGGAAAAGAACCAGGTTGCAAACCAGCACCCTCTAGTGGCAGCTACACTGGTACTACACCTATAGAACCTTCCCTCTAAATAGCACCTCGGCTGCCATTTACATACTAGGCTGAAGCCTTTACAGACTAGGCCGAATGGAGGTACTGACTCGCCTGGGTGGGGGGCCGGGGGTGGGATAGATCAGGGCACAGTGGGGCCAGTCACAGGGATGACCCGGGGGTGGGGGACAGGTTGGGGGGAATCACAGGGAAAACCTGGGGAAGGAGGGGGCGGAATACGTCATGGATCGACACAGGGTGGTGGCAGTCACAAGGAATAGCCATGGCAACACATGGCAGGACCAGCTAGTGTATTATAAAATAAGAATATGGCCTTTGACTTTAATTGGCCATTAGCCCCATGCGACAAATGGCTTGTTGGATGAGAGTTTGTTATTCTGTTTCTCTTTCCAGCAGTGCAGGGGACATTGATGATTGCATGTCCTCTTGGATGTTGGCCATCTCTAAAAAAAACACCCAAATGCACATGGAGAGATTGATAGTGGCAGGTTGCCCTTCAAGTACCCACTGTTCTGCATGACGCCTTTTCTTCAAATGTCATTCCTTATAATAGCAAACTCAAGTGGTGCGTGCCAAGAGGATTGGTGCCCAAACTCAGCATGTGAAGTGTAGGTGGGTTCCCACGAGGCAAGACACAGTGATAACAGCAAGAACCTTTATTGAACTACATAACTGGGTAACAGGGGGCAAAGCAACTGCTTATATACATTTCTGAAAGACTGGGCCACTCCCACTGCCAATTTGATTGGCTGTCTAAACTTCCAAGCTGCGAATCACAGCTCAGAGTTCAAGGGCCAATGGCAGAGGCCCAAATCCTGAAATGTTCTGTGATTGGACATCATGGAATCAGAACACAGGAGTTCAGGCAGACACAGACCACTGAATGTATGCATGGAGGAAACCCTGAGGTTTGCAACAGTGCTAAGAATCTTGCAGGGTGGGGTGGGGGGAACTCTGAGGGCAAAACAACCACAACCATACCCCAGTATAGCACAATGAGTCTATGCACAGTAGCATTTTAATGTTGAGCATCAGTTGTTGGAGAATACAAGTTTGGAGTGAGGGTGAAATGCTTGAACTTGAGCTCCTTCCTGCTTAAAGTTTTCTGTAGGAGGGCATGGTTGTCTGGCAGAAACCCTAAGAGCACCTATGTCAAAGTTTTGTTACAGACCCCACTCAGACATTTTTCTAACATTAAACTCCTGCATGAATTGCGCTTATTTTCATTACAGGATTCCATTCCCCACCATCAATTTGCAGATAAAATAACACATTTTATTGACCTTACTAACAGTTGCACCTACAGCTTACACGTTTTGAACATAGAACGAGAGCCAAACTATGTAAAACTAAGCTTTCTGTTAATGTCAAGGCTATGCTAGCTGGAAGGTGTGATTTCATCGGAACTCGGAAACAAAGCAGGTTTTGCTTCTGATCTGTGTACAGGAGACCTCAAAATACATACACCAGAGGCCGATTTATTGCTGGCATCTGTACTACAAAGGTAATTGGGGTTTCCTGTGAGCTGGATCATTAGTATATTGGGCAGTGTTATTTTTGTAGCTTAAACTATTTTGCTGGCTTTTGGAAGTCGGCAGAGATATCAAGTAGTTTTGGGGGGGAGGGTTGGGGGGGAATGTCACTTCAGTGTTTAATTTTCAAAACTATTTAATTTTCACGACTACTTTTATTGTAATAAGGCAAGAAGAGTTGTGCTGGATCGACCTAAAAGCCTATTTATCTCAGCATCCTGTTTCCTGCAAGCAATGCATAAGAGCAGCGGGCATTAAGAGACATGTTGAGTGATCATGACAACCACCTCAACTATCACAGGATCATAGAACTGGAAATGTCACCTTGTCTAACCCACAAGTGATGAAGGAAACCCAGTACCACAGCAGTGGGGCACATCCTTGATAGGTGGCAATCCAGCTTCTGCTTGAAAAGCTCTAATGATGGAGACTCCATCACCTCTCAAGATGAACTGTTGTTCCTCCTTGTAACTGGAACCTATTGGTTCAGATCCTACCCTCTAGAAGAACAGATCATTCCTTCTCCAGGCTAAACATATCTAACTCCTTCAATGTTTCCACATAAGACTTGGTCCTTCACTCAAAGAACTAGTAGCCACTAATAGCCTCATTCTGCACCGGCTTGTCTAACAATTTGTCTTTTAAAGCTATCTAGGTTGACGGCCATTACCAAGTCTTTATGAAAGAAGACAGATCATGTGGTTTTGGGGTTTGTTTGTTTTTACAAAAAGGGTCCAAACTACACAATGCTCCTGGAAATATGTTGAATGTCCTTTCCCTCTGATGAGAAAAACCTTTAAAAATTATCAAAGTTAAGAAAAAGTGTCTCTCTGAACATGTGTAAAGTGGCCCATACGACACCATCTTTTAAAAAGTGTATTAGCAATGTGTTTCTCTTTCTGGCAACTCCTGCAGCCAAGCTGGTGCCAAATGTATTCATACCTGCCAAGTCCTGGACGGAAAGATCCGGGATCGGCAGCGCGCGCACACCAGAAGTTGCGTGAACGCAACTTCCGGTGCTGCTTTGCCCTTCTATGGGCACCAGAAAATGGCGGCGCCAGCGCTGGAAGTCGCTTCCACGCATGACCGGAAACACGTAAAAGCGACTTCCGGCGCCGCCATTTTCTGATGCCCATAGAAGGGCAAAGCGCCACCGGAAGTCACTTTTACGCGTTTCCGGTCATGCACGGAAGCGACTTCTGGCGCTGGCGCCGCCATTTTCTGGTGCCCATAGAAGGGCAAAGTGGCACCAGAAAAATGGCCACCGGCAGAAGCCGATTTAAGGGAGAATATCGGGATTAAAAACTAAACGGGAGACCGCCGGGAAACGGTAGGAAAAAAGGGGTTTTCCCGGCGGAAACAGGATACCTGGCAGCTATGTGTATTGCTCTGCTTTCCTTTGGACCACAGCAGTGAAGCCGAGAGGGGAGTCCTGTCATCTGGGCAGCCCAGGACCTCCATACCCACTGACCAGGCTTGCCCATCAGAGAGGTCACTTTGGTGCTAACGAAGCAAGAGCAACACGGGAGAAAACAGTTACAAGTTACTGGTCTCTGCAGTCACAGCAGGGGCTGTGATGCTCTAGAAGTTCATCATCATCCATGGAGGTCCACTCTCTTGAGACAAATGGATGACAACAACAACAAGGAGGAGGAGGAAAGCAATCACCTAAACATAGAACACACATATGCACAATTTCTTGGGGGAAATGACATGGTGTGATCCCAGGGTGTTGTTGTTGTTTAGTCATTTAGTCGCGTCCGACTCTTCGTGATCCCATGGACCATAGCACGCCAGGCACTCCTGTCTTGCACTGCCTCCCGCAGTTTGGTCAAACCCATGTTCGTAGCTTCGAGAACACTGTCCAACCATCTCATCCTCTGTCGTCCCCTTCTCCTAGTGCCCTCCATCTTTCCCAACATCAAGGTCTTTTCCAAGGATTCTTCTCTTCTCATGAGGTGGCCAAAGTATTGGAGCCTCAGCTTCATGATCTGTCCTTCCAGTGAGCACTCAGGGCTGATTTCCTTCAGAATGGATAGGTTTGATTTTCATGCAGTCCATGGGACTCTCAAGAGTCTCCTCCAGCACCATAATTCAAAAGCATCAATTCTTCGGCGATCAGACTTCTTTATGGTCCAGCACTCACTTCCATACATCACTACTGGGAAAACCATAGCTTTAACTAATAGCTTTAACTAAACACCAGTTGATGAGATGGTGTGGGAACAGGCACGACGTGGTGGTGACATACGACACATGCAAGTCTGCAAAAGTGTCACGGGAAACAGATGGAGAATTCAACGCGGGGCTGCTGTTTTCAGCGCAGGCCCTCGATCAAGTGTTACGTCTAGTTCTGGCTAATATATGATCAATCGGAAGTTGTACCCAACCTGGCTCCCTGACAAGAGGGCTTGTGACAGTAGCACTAAAAGCCTTAGGCTGAATAAAATTGTCAAAAAGGCTCCAGGTAATTGATTAGTATTGCACATATTACTTAGAGCATAGATGCATTACGTATAAACATGCCTAGCCATTCTTTATAGGAATTAGGAAGAGCATTCTGCCTCCCATTAATCATGTAACTCTTTTTCACTTTTCTGTTTCCCAGTGGTAGTAGCGAGATATGAATGAGCGAGTTCCTTTAAGCTTCTGCAACTCCCTGAAATAACTATGTAGGTAAGTGCAGTAATAAAACCAATCCAGTAAATGGATTAGTTCCTCTTCCCCCTGCCAACTGCACTAATACCAATAAATATATTCTTTGCCCCTGAACAGAGAGGTGCTCTATGGAACTGAAAGGTCTGTCTTTGTTGAATCTGTATTATTTTCGATAGTTGGGTGGAGGCTGTTTTGCAGGCTGCCAAACAAACTGTATTTCCAGAGACACCCTTTGAGGTGGAGGAAAGTATCCTCTTCTTTTAGACACACTGCCTTTATCTGTCCCTAATTTACAAAATGTCTGCCCTGGCTCTGACCCTAATGATCCACTGTATAGGGACGCTGGTGGCGCTGTGGTCTAAAACACTGAGCCTCTTGGGCTTGCCGATCGGAAGGTCAGCGGTTCGAATCCCCATGACGGGATGAGCTCCCGTTGCTCTGTCCCAGCTCCTGCCAAACTAGCAGTTTGAAAGCACACCAGCACAAGTAGATAAATAGGTACCACTGTGGTGGGACGGTAAACGGCATTTCCCTGCGCCCTGGTTTCCGTCACGGTGTTCCATTGCACCAGAAGCGGTTTAGTCATGCTGGCCACATGACCCAGAAAGCTGTCTGTGGACAAACACTGGCTTTCTCAGCCTGAAAACGAGATGAGCGCGCAACCCCATAGTCACCTTTGACTGGACTTAACCGTCCAAGGGTCCTTTACCTTTTTTTATGATCCACCGTATGCTATCTCAACTCCACCCCTCGCCTGCCATATTCCTGCAGGCTTCTGATCCAACAACTTCTGCCCAGGAAAATGTAAGTCTTTTTGAAATCCAGATTTCTCCACCCTTGAAATCAAGCCTAGTATCTGCCAAAGATGACAACTCTTTCCAGTCCCTGTGAAGACAGAAGTTAATTTGTCGTGTTTTGCTTCAAAGGAACACAAGCACACCAATATATGGACTGGTGCTAGCCTGTCAATATTAGCATGTCACACGTGTTTTAGTTTTCTCCAAAACATCCATGGAGGTTCATCCATTATTCAGTTACAAAGCAAAAATTATACATATAAAAATACCTTCTTAAAACAATGCTCTAAATGTGCTTTGCACATTTTACAATTCCCCAGTTGCTCTATGTTTAGAAAGATCGGATGATGAGAGGCTATTATATCCTCTTCCAGATTTCTGTAACACTTGCCAAAAATCCAGAGTGCTTAATTGCCTTGTACAATTTGCTAATTGACTCCAGGGGATTCATTAGGAATGCCTGTCTATATCTTCTTATTTATACTCAATAAGAACATGAGATTTGTCATTCTGCATAAGGCCAAGGTACATCTAGTCCAGCATTTCCCCAACGGTGACCAGACGGATGCCTTAGGAAGGAAGCCCAAGTATATGAGGACATGGTTATATTTCCCCTATAAACCACGTGTACCTGTTTCCCTTCTGCTGCGGTTCGGCTTCTGAAAAAAAAATCTGTGGGTTTTGACTCATGGTCTGCTGTGTCGGAATTCTACATAATCAATTGTCCACCCAAGGGCTGACCAAAGACCACTCATGACAACATTGCATGGTTGAAATTAAGCCACAACTTTACTGGTTACAGATGTAAGGGCTTGGCATAGGCGCTGGGTCAGAGGTGTCTTTACCATAGGGCCTAGTGGTGCATTGCGCCAGGGCGCCGGCCTCTTGGGGGCACTGGTTGGGCACAACCAGCCACTAATCCCTATGGCGGCTCCTCCACCACCTCCACCTCTCCCTTGGCTGCAGGAATCAGTGGGCTGTCGTCAGGCAGTGGAGGAGGAGGAGGCGCCCTGGAGCCTCGCAAGTGAGTGCGGGGTTCTGGATGTCTGGCCAGGACTCCACGCTGCACCTCCTTCTCCTTTCCCCCGCGCTGTGTGCGCGCTGGTGGCGAAGCCTCTCCGGAGGCCACGCTCTCCCCTTCCGGGCCCTGCGGCTCCCCCCACAGCAATGGCTCAGCTGAGGCAGAGCCCCGAGACCTCCCGGCGATGGGGAGGCAGCAAGCACGGTGGGCCTGCTGCAGGACGCGGCAGAGGATGAGGCACCGTGGTCGGGGCCTGGTGGGAAGGCGCACCACGCTCCCCAGGAGGCTTCGGTGCTGCTCTTCCCCGGCCAAGGCAGCCAGGGGATGGGCCACAGCCTCCTGCGCTACCCGAACGTGCACAGCTGAGGAAAGTGCAGGTGAGGCGGCAGCACGCATGTGGGAGGGGGGGAACCCCGGGGGTGGGGGCGCCCTAGGGATCCCTGCCCCAGGGCACAAGATAAGCTTAAGACAATACTGCACTGGGTTAACCAATATCGACCACCCCATCTGCTGGATAATTGACCAGTGTTGAGGAGGCTGTGTGACATACATCCTCCCCAGGATAGCCACCTCAAGGAGTGCATGGCCTTAACCCCTGCCTGGCTGTTCAGACAGAAGGACCTCCTCCAGGATCCCTTTAACGGGATACCCCATACCCTTGGAGGGGCAGGCAGAGGCTTACAACCTCCATGACTAAGGTTTAACCCAATGCCTTACCTGCCAAAGTTGTGACGATTGCTATGAGGGAGGCACACAAAAAACTCCCATTGGCCAATAGGAAAAAATTTGCTAGACTGAATTCTGTTCTGGACATGGGATGAATAAGTGAGCAATTTCCGCTCCCTTTTCTGTTGGAATTCTCTGACACCCTAATTGGTGGGCAACAAAAGGGAGCAGCCTTAGAAGGGAGGTATTTGGGAGGAGGGGGCCTTTATGGGAAGGGTGGGGGAGATTGCAGAATGGTTTTCTCATAACTTCTGGAAAGGCTACACCTCTACACCTCAGGAAATTGACAGAAGTTGCTCTGGGGTTCTTTTGATTTAATCATGCACCCATGTCTTGGAGGGTGTCTAGCTACATTATACTAAATACACTTCTGGTCATCATCCTGCAAAAAGGAAACCAGGGGTAAGTACAGAAAGGGGCAACTGAATTAATGAAAGGGTTGATACGCTCCTCTATGACTAAAGTCTAGAACATCTGGGTGTGGGGGTTAGTTTATAGAAAAAAATATGATTAAGGGGGAACATGAAAGAAGCCTGTACAATTATGTATATGTATCAAGAGAATGGCTGGGGGGGGGGAGAGATGCTTCTCACAACACAAAATTGAAAGGTAATCAGCTATACCAGGCATGTCCAACGCGTAGATCGTGATCTACTGGTAGATCACTGGACATCTGTGGTAGATCACTGGTAGATCACTGGCTCGCCCCAAAGAAGCTCAACAACCTTGGCTCCCCTAAAAAAAGCTCAGCAACTTTGACCTCAACCCCCCAAAATGGGCCTTCCTCCTCCCTAAAAAAAGCTTAACTTACCCAAAAAGGGGAGGGAAGATCACTGCCAGTTTTTAACTCTGAGTAGATTGCAGTCTCTTGTGAGTTGCCCACCTCTGAGCTATACAGTTACAAATAGGATGGACAATTCTCTGCCAAAAAATGTGGTGATGGGCACTAGCTAGTAGTTTAAAGGAGGGCAGATCTATCAACAACAGCTGTTAGATATGGTCATTAAATTTAACTCCCATGTTAGGGGCAATATGCCTCTAAAAACCAGAGCTGTTGCCTTCATGTCCTGCTTGTGAACTTCCTCTGAGGCATTTGGCTGGCCACTGCTGGAATTGATGGAACAATAGCCCAATCCATCAGAACCTTTTCCTTGCATCTAGTCTGGCCCTCAAAGCCACTTTTTAAAAAACCCTATCATTGTCATGGAAATCTTGGAAGCATGGCATTATTACATGCCCTGAATAAAAAATATCAGCCTAGAACAACGACAATACATGTTTGTAATGGCCTTAATTGCAACTTTTTGTAAGTGACAATCTGGCATCTCATTCAGACATCGCTTGCTGGCTTCGAAGTCAACATAGCTTCACAGAGCGGGAAATAACCATCCCATTAACCATTCGCAACCTCACTTAGGATTTCAAGCTGTCGCCTTCCCTATTGGAAACAAGATAATTTTCAAGTCTGCAGTTAGGAAGGAATTTTGATTTCCAGGTAAAGGACATACCCATTATCCCAGCCTTATGTAGCTTTCAGGTCCATTAGGCAGAGAGCGGGGGGGCTTGATTATTCCCATAACAAAAGGGGTTTGTTTGTTTTTTGAAGATATGTTACTTTTGGGGGGGAAATAATTGAAGAGAAAGAGTACAAGCTAAGAACATAGAGCCTCCAACCCACTGAAAAGGATATGGTTTTTAGAAACCATATCCTTAGAAAGAAGGACGGGCTTGCAATAGTTTTCAGAAATGGGCATGGGAAGCATCCTTTGGGGGCTATTACAGGTACATACAGAGGAGCACCCAAAGCTGCCTTATGCTGACTCCTGGCCATTGGACCATGTGGCTTGGTAGTCTCTCCACGATGGGTCTTCAGGCAGCAGGCATTTCCAGCCCAACTCAGTGATGGCAGGGTTTGAACTGGCAATCTTTTGCATGCCTACCGCTAAGCTGCAGGCCTTCCCCAAACAAAATGCTTCATTTAATCAAGCATTAAATCCATCTAATCCAGAATTTAGTTTCTGCTAGTGGAAAGCGAGGTAGATCTTTGTTGTTGTTTAGTCGTTTAGTCGTGTCCGACTCTTCGTGACCCCATGGACCAGAGCACGCCAGGCACTCCTGTCTTCCACTGCCTCCCGCAGTTTGGTCAAACTCATGTTCGTAGCTTCGAGAACACTGTCCAACCATCTCATCCTCTGTCGTCCCCTTCTCCTAGTGCCCTCCATCTTTCCCAACATCAGGGTCTTTTCCAGGGAGTCTTCTCTTCTCATGAGGTGGCCAAAGAATTGGAGCCTCAGCTTCAGGATCTGTCCTGTGGTCACTCTGCACCTGGCCCTGCCTTTGGCCTCAACAATGGAGGGGGGTTCAACCCCCTTAAGAATGAAAAAACATTGAGGGGTCCCAATGTGCCACAGCCACCAGGAACCGGAGCTTATGACCTTGTATAATGCCTCTTGGTGGGAACAAAGTGTTTCATGGAACACTTGTTGATGTACGCCCGAAAGGAAGGTTTTGCCCTTACCATGTCCCCAAACATAGTGATTCTCTCAACAGAACTGCGTGGAAGCCCTGCAATAATATGGATGCAATAACAGGCCACAATCAGGAGGCACCACTGGAGTTAGTGCTAAAACTCCTGTGTAGGGACCTCAGATCAGAAAGTGAGAGGTGAACAAGCAAACTAGGACTCAGCTATTGTTGTTGTTGTTGATGATGTTGTTGATGTTGTTGTTGTTGTTGTTTAGTCGTTTAGTCGTGTCCGACTCTTCATAACCCCATGGACCAGAGCACGCCTGGCACTCCTGTCTTCCACTGCCTCCCGCAAATCAATTTGGTCAGACTCATATTCATAGCTTTGAGAACACTGTCCAACCATCTCGTCCTCTGTCATCCCCTTCTCCTTGTGCCCTCAATCAAATAAAATGTTTCAAGTGTGATTTAAGTGCAATCTAAAATGTGACACTAGATGGTGATGGTGAGCCTTGTGGAAAATTCAATGTATTTTTAAAAACTTTTCTTTAAAAAAGCATTTTCAAAATAGTTTTTATATGTGTGTAGATTCCACTTTTTCTGGTGTCTCTGCTGTCCATGGTCCTGAAAGAATGAAGCTGAAATCAAATAATGAATGTGGTGTTTGAAAGGTATCAAGAAGAAATTTCTATTAAGTAAGAAGGCTGAAACAGAGCAGGAATGTGACTATCATGAACTTTTGATTTGAATGTCCTGATTTAATTGACTTAATGAGGATTTTATTAGTGGCTGATATAGAGACCTGCCCAGGCATAACTGTAGAATCTAGCAAGGGGGGGGGGGGAAATGTGGTGCTAACACAGAGAAGGTCAAGAATCATGCAAGTTGTAACGGATTGACACGGTTTGGAAATATTTATTCCTACCTGGCTGGAAAAGAGTTAATCCACCTCCAGCCTGACTGACATAACATTCTGGCGGGGTGCAGGAATGTTCCCAGTTTAAAAGGAGGGAGCAGCGGTTTTGTCAGTTGAGGAGAGGGAGAGGGAGTGGGTAGGTGTGAAGAAGAAAGTTGAGAGGCCAGGATAGTGGTCATCGAGGAAGGCTCGATGTTAAATGTTTGACAGAGATTATCTACAACCAAAACATAGCTTATAAACACATGAAACGTTAAAGAAACAACTATGTTCTAAGGTTAATAAAATTTTCTCTTTTGTGCCAAGAAGTATCGTCATTATTTTTCCAGCAAGGTATCAGGACTCACAGAAGTGGTAACTCATTAGAGGACAAAACTTACCTCAGGAAAAGAGGCGGAAGTTTGTGTCTTAGAGTAACACTGAGGAGGCTTAGAAAGATAACCTGGGGTGTCAACAAGGGCAAACTTTTACAGTAGGGGGGAATCAAGCCAAGAGAGACCCTTTACTGGTGGCAGGAGGTTATTCTATCAATCTGCCTAGAGGTTTTCTTTTTATACCAGGCCACGTGAGCTGGAAGGAGAGTCTCTTTACTTATAAACCCACAAGAATAATGGGGTTTATTTGGAGAAGAGTGTGGGTGGCTTCACCTCTGGATTCCTGTGTCACATGTTAGTAATAGAGAGGGAGACATTCGTTGCACAAGTCTGTTGCCATTTTAAAAGTCCTCATGAAAATCCATTGGCGTTTTACTGTGCACTTCTCCAAATATGTATTTTTATGTGATTTTCCATAATATATACATTTCTGCAAACAATTTCCCCTAACATATTGCATTTTTAATGTTATGTTCAGTATAAAAATTTATACTTATATGCATTTTTAACACTTTGGTTGGAAACGTGCATCACAAAATTTGAAGAAGTATGAATTTCAAAGAACAGCTTCAACTCTGACAAATATGAAAGATCAGAAAAAAGAAAGACTTCTTTGTGCTAATGAGGAATTGAGAGTTTGTAAATCTAAAAATTAGACCTGATATGAGATTACCCAGCAAAGGCCTCTCATTGAGTTCGTATACATACTTACATATGTAAGAGGATCATTTATCATTCTATTTTGAGAATGATTTCTGTTCTTATGTAGCTGCATTGTTTTATATTTTCTGGATGTCCCATGATCATACTGTAAAGTATTTGTCTTCTATGTTATAAATCAAGCACTGCTAGGAATTGTTTCTTTTTGTTTGCCAATGTTTTTCTTATCAATAAAAAAAATCAGTGTGGCACAATTAATTTTTTTTATTCTGAAAGTGTGGCCCAGAGAAAAAGGTTTGAGAACCACTGGTCTAAACATAAAGTACAAAAATGAAAGCAGGGTTGCATGGTGATAACACAACTAATTTACATTGGGTATGCTGTGAACAAGGACAATTGAATGGGTGGAGTTTAAATGCGGATGTAGGAAACATTGCAGCTGATAAAGCTGGGTGATCTGTAGATGATCTGGTACACATCCACTTCAGATCCACTTCAGTTACATGTTGCTGCTTACTTGCATAGAAAGACAGATCAGGACATCTGATTTCCACAACCCTCTTCTGGCCTGCAAATTATCTTCTTACAGCCTCTCCTTAACCATCTTTTCTTCTCAATGGAGCTCCAAAACCAAAACACTGCTCAGTTGCAAGACAAGCCTGTGGAGAGATGGCCTGCAGGGAGGTTTGCTGTGGAAAAGTGGTAAGATTCAGCACTTCTCACCCTTTTTACTGTTAAAACCAGAATCATACAATTGCGCGCACACACTCTCTTTATATGCGATTGGGGCAGTTCTGTGTTTTAAATGCATGGAAGTAGCATAATCATATCATGTTTCGCCCTTGATTATATCAGGGACTGTGCCCCTTTAAAATTCTTTAAAGTAGAGTGCCTAATTCAGTCCTCTTGGGGGAAAAAATATTATAATTGATTGGGAGTGTAGAGGTGAACCTTTCAATCCCCCTTGGTTCTGGCATTTTCTTTCAATCAAAGCAGAGTCTGACACTTCACACAAATGTCCTTCATGATATGCGATATTACCTTGCTTTGAACTGGGGAGGGGGAATTCTTTTCCACAAGGAGAGGGCAAAGTATCTGTTTCATGTGGTGAGCAGGTCACTCAATCCTATTAATCTGTTATATATGTAGATCTGGCTCTAACAAAGAGGCATTTAACCATCTTTTGAGGTTCAGCACACTGAAATGATGTGCAAAGCGAGATGTGTTCCTAGCGTAAATCAATACCTTCCTGTCCAAGTCATCAGTGTAGCTGTCCTGATATTTGCTAACAGAGGGTGTCGCCAATTTCAGAATACATAACCTGAGAGTTAAATCGATTTCTATCTGTATTATGTTACTCCAATATTTGTAAAGCCTCCTTGCCTTTTAAAGCTGACCGTGAATAATTAGTCCCGCTGACAGCACAGGATTTAACATCACAGACCCTTCATCATGAATATTTATCGTCTAAGTCTATCTGCTCCCACTCCTCCTCCTCCTGCAGAATAAAACCCATTGTGTGATACCCCTCTATAGCGCAGAGCAGCAAGCAGGGGAGAGAGGGCTGGCAGTTGTGCATACAGAGAGCTGACAAGATTTTCAGGTTAATGAAGAGGCCTTTTTTGCTTGGGGGGGAGGCAAATGAGATACATCAGTCAAGAACCTGTTTCATAAACCTCCCCTTCAAGAAATGAATTTGTGCGCCAACACGAGTTTGCATTTGCCCTCCATCTCCCAATAAAAGACCGCACTGTATTTCACCATGGCAAGCAAATGCAAGACTTAGGAGGGGAAACCACTTTGCTGGGTCACATTAATGAATAGATGGCCTCTGGGTTGTTGTTCCTTTCATTTTTTTATCCGCAGGCAATGCAAAGTTTCCCCCCTGGAGTTATTGGGTGATTTATAACAGCAGACTTCTCTGGATCACGCTTGGCTCGAAATGCAGTTTAAGTGGCTTCTCAAGAAAACCAGAAGGAAGGAGAGAGGGAATATCAGGTCAAGGCTGGTTTCGAAACTCTTGTGCAGTAAGGAATTGTCAGGGAAACTTCCTTTGCCTGTTTCAAGCCCTTGTTTTCAAGTCATGCATCACACAGAAAGGTTTGTTTAATCTGATTACACCTGTGAGTAAGAAAGAAGGTAACAGAAATGAAGAGGAAACGCCTGGCAGTGCTTCTGTCAACTTTGCAGGTTTTGGTTTAAACATCTTAAAAGAGGCCATGTGTGTGTGTGTTTAGTTGTTTAGTCATGTCCGACTCTTCATGACCCTATGAAGAGTTAAACCATAGCTTTAACTTGTGTTTTTAATATTCTGTTGAAAGCTGCCCATAGTGTCTGGGGAAACCCAACAAGATGGGCAGGGTAGTAGTAGTAGTAGTAATAATAATAATAATAATAATAATAATAATAATAATAATAATAGGAGGCCAAATCCCCTGCCCCTGTGGATCCTGCCACTTGAGGTGGCCACCTCACATTTTTTTAAAAAAATTATTTTATTTTATTTATTAAATGTGTATAGTTAAAGCTATGGTTTTCCCAGTAGTGATGTATGGAAGTGAGAGCTGGACCATAAAGAAGGCTGATCGCTGAAGAATTGATGCTTTTGAATTATGGTGCTGGAGGAGACTCTTGAGAGTCCCATGGACTGCAAGAAGATCAAACCTATCCATTCTGAAGGAAATCAGCCCTGAGTGCTCACTGGAAGGACAGATCCTGAAGCTGAGGCTCCAATACTTTGGCCACCTCATGAGAAGAGAAGACTCCCTGGAAAAAAACCCTGATGTTGGTAAAGATGGAGGGCATAAGGAGAAGGGGACGACAGAGGACGAGATGGTTGGACAGTGTTCTCGAAGCTACCAACATGAGTCTGACCAAACTGCGGGAGGCAGCGGAAGACAGGAGTGCCTGGCATGCTCTGGTCCATGGGGTCACGAAGAGTCGGACACGACTAAACGACTAAACAACAACAAATGTCTATACCGCCATTCATCTGAGGATCACAGGGCAGTGTGCAGTATAAAAACACAAAAACACATAACATAGTAACAAATGAAAACAATAACCCACTCCCCACAGTTTCAAAAGCCATAGATTGTTTAATTAGCCAAAGACCTGGCTGAAGGGAAAGGTTTTTACCTGGTGCCTAAAGCTATACCGTATAACAAAGGTGCCAGGCAAGCCTCTCTGGGGAGAGCATTCCACAAGCGGGGAGGCACCACAGAAAAGGCCCTGTTCTTGTGTTTCCGCCCTCCAAACCTCTCAAAGAAGGGGCCCAGATAATGATGGTAGGGTCTGGGTTCATTCGCAGGGGGAGAGACGGTCCTTGAGGTATTGCCTTGCCTCATGAGTGGATTGGCTGTGCTCTGCCCATCTTTAAACTGGATTTAGAACAGACGGTCCTCTAAAAAGAGGACAGCTTCCAAGAGAGGGCTGTTCTCAGTAAAGTAGGACACATGGGCACCCTAGCTGTCAGTAGAATTCCAGTGCATAAGCCTCTCTCTGAGGCTGGGCATTGCCTGGAGCTCTGCACACAAACCTGCACAAAACACAAATACTCCGGCAATCGGCACAGTTTAAGGAAGAAGAAGAAGAGGAGGAGGAGGAGTTTGGACTTGATATCCTGCCTTTCACTCCCCTTAAGGAGTCTCAAAGCGGCTAACAATCTCCTTTCCCTTCCTCCCCCACAACAAACACTCTGTGAGGTGAGTGGGGCTGAGAGACTTCGGAGAAGTGTGACTAGCCCAAGGTCACCCAGCAGCTGCATGTGGAGGAGCGGGGGCGCGAACCCGGTCCCACAGATTACGAGTCCACCGCTCTTAACCACTGCACCATGCTGGAAAGCCCTGTGACCATTGGGGAGTGGTTTAATAATGCCTTTTGTCTAATTCTTGGGTGCACTTTATAAATAGCACATGGACTGTCAAGTAAATCTCCAACCCCCCCCCCCCCGCCCCAATCCCTAAATTGTAAAATCAATTAACAGATAAACATCAGACAAACAGGCATTATCAGTTAGATCTGCCATTATGCTTTCCCTGGTGTACACTCTGTGAAAACATTGCAGCTGCTTTGAGCAAAATGCTTGTGGTTTCTGGGGAAAGTAAGAAAGACCTGACTATTAAGGCCTGGGGATCTTCTGTGACCCCAAACAAGGTCAGGGCAGCACATAGAATGCACCATTATGCGTGGGTGGTCAAGATGCCATCATATTTGAAAAGGCAGTTGGGGAGCGGAGATATTCAGGCCACGCAAGCAGGTTGCTATCTGTCCCATCATTCACAGAGCCTAGACACTTTGCAAGATGAAATGGTGGAGTTAAACTTAACCAAACACATAAATAATAATAATGGATTGCCCCCAGGGCAAGTGGCCTAGTTGATTTATGCGAAAGGCTATGGAGTCTCTTTGAAGGGACGTTTCTGGTTCTGCATAACTCAAATCGGCTTGAGGACCATTTTTTTACAATGAGAGCCACATGGCCTCATTGGATCAGACCAAGGGCCCATCTGGTTTAGCAGCAACCAGCTTGCAAACAGGACACAGAGGCAACAACATCTGTCCCCTGGGAGTCATTTTGGACTCACAGCTGTCCATGGAGGTGCAGGTCAATTCTGTTTCCAGGGCAGCTATCTATCAGCTCCATCTGGTACACAGGCTGAGACCCTACCTGCCTGCAGACTGTCTAGCAAGAGTGGTGCATGCTCTAGTTATCTCCCGCTTGGACTACTGCAATGTGCTCTACGTGGGGCTACCTTTGAAGGTGACTCGGAAACTACAACTAATCCAGAATGCGGCAGCTAGACTGGTGACTGGGAGCGGCCGCCAAGACCACATAACACCAGTCTTGAAAGATCTACATTGGCTCCCAGTACGTTTCCGAGCACAAGTGTTGGTGTTGACCTTTAAAGCCCTAAATGGCCTCGGTCCAGTATACCTGAAGGAGCGTCTCCACCTCCATCGTTCTGCCCGGACACTGAGGTCCAGCACCGAGGGCCTTCTGGCGGTTCCCTCGTTGCGAGAAGCCAAGTTGCAGGGAACTAGGCAGAGGGCCTTCTCGGTGGTGGCGCCTGCCCTGTGGAACACCCTCCCAACAGATGTCAAATAGGAAAACAACTACCAGACTTTTAGAAGACATCTGAAGGCAGCCCTGTTTAGGGAGGCTTTTAATGTTTAATAGATCACTGTGTTTTATTTTTCTGTTGGAAGCTGCCCAATTATTATTATTATTATTATTATTATTATTATTATTATTATTATACTTCCTACTGAGTCAGACTGTAGGTACTCAGAAGGAAGTTCAATTGAATTCAACAGGACTTGCTCCAGGGCAAGGTTACAGCCTAAGTTCAATAACGTGTGCTTATGTAGCTTGAACTCATGGTTTGTGATGCTGAGTGTTGGACCATGTTTCAAACCTTCCAGCAAGACCTAGGATCTTGCTGAGAGATATTTGGGGTCTGATTATCCCACAGATGATTTTTATTTAACAAAATGTATAAAGCACTTGATTGTAAAATAGAGACAACTCTAAGCAGCTTACAAAAGTATGAAATAAAGCACTGAAATTCCCAACAAAACACACTTAAAAACAGATGGTTAAAGGCATTCAAAAGTCAACTAAAAGCAATAATAATAATAATAATAATAATTTATACCCCACCCATCTGGCTGGGTTTCCCCAGCCACTCTGGGCGGCTTCCAACAGAAATATTAAAATACACAAATTTCTTAAAGATTAAAAGCTTCCCTAAACAATGTATTTGTTGATGGATTTCAGTGATGATACTTTCTTCACCTTGGTGCACCAGAAGAGCTTTTGCCCTATTTATTGGCCAGTTGTGCGTTCGTCAAGTCAACCAGTGCAGAATAGACCCTTGGGCTATTTCAGCCCATGCCCAAGTAAGTCTCCTCCCCAATTAAACACAATGGTGCTCAAAACTGGCATTGTTAACAGACAGAGGATTCATGCCAAATCTGAGAGAAGAAATTCATAGACTCATAGAACTGTAGAGCTGGAAGGGACCCTGAGGGTCATCAAGTCCAACCCCCTGCAATGCAGGAATCTCAGCTAAAGCATCCCTGACAGATGGCCATCCAACCTCTGCTTAGAAACCTCCAAGGAAGGAGAGTCTACCACCTCCCTAGGGAGTCTCTTCCACTGTCAAACAGCTCTTGCTGTCAGAAAGTTATCCCTGGTGCTTAGTAGGAATCTCCTTTCTTGTAACCTGAAGCCACTGGTTCGAATTCTACCCTCTGCAGAAGGAGAAAACAAGCTTGCTCTATTGTCCATGCTGCAGCCCTTGAGCTATTTGAAGATGGCTACCATATCTCCTCTCAGTCTCCTGTTTCCCAGGCTAAACATGCCCAACTCCCTCAACCGTTCCTCATGAGGCATGGTTTCCAGACCGTTGAACATCTTGGTCACCCTCCTCTGCACATGTTCCAGCTTTGCACAATTCCTGATAGATAATGACATTTCACATGTAAAATTCTCTGTGGTCTGGAACACCACAAGAACAAATTTAAGAGAGGGGTTGCCATAGTACATGCAACATATATAATGAAAGCTTGCAGGGAAGAGCTAACCAAATTGGAGAAATAAATTATTGGAATCTTAAGCCAAATCACAAATGCCTGGAAATTATCACTGAAATGTGTGAGGTAGATAATTACGATTCAACTCAGCCAGAATTTCACCCTGCATTAAACAGGTTGCATTAAAAAGCTGCGTTAAGCAATCTTTTTTGAGAGTTAGGGGGTAAGGCAGGAAAACTACTTGTTTTCAGGTTAAACCAAGTCAAATATCGATTAGGAATCCAAGATAGTGCACATTCGGTGTAAAAGAATACAAACCATATCAATGAACTGTTTTTTTAATTGAATTTTATTTTAAGGAAGCAATGTAAAAAAGGAGGTTCCTTCTTGAATGCTATCCAACTCCTGAGGTCATTTAACCAGCAAAAACCATCTCTTCAGCTCTTACCTGGTCTTAATGAGAATACGAGAAGTGATATAACCGATGAAGACATGGAAGTCTCAATGCCTAGATGGGGATCCTGATGAATAGCACAAAACCTCTGACTTTTTTACTTTTGTCCCTTGTGCACTTGGTTTTTTTGGTTTGCTTTTGTAAATCTCTATGTGTGTTTGAGCTTCATGTTTTGCACACCAGCTAGCTGCTAATAATAAAAGAGTGATAAGCTGAAAAATTATTTTGGCGACATCCCTGGAGCCCTGTAAAAAGGGTTTTGTTCTTTGATTTAAATGGGACATGTTTTCAGTTCTTGCTACAATAGTATTAATTCATTTTGCGATTGCTTAAAGCAATATATATTTTTTTACTCACCCTGTGAGTCCTAAACATACCACATCCACCAGAAAGTAAGCTTCTCACGTTCAAAAGTTATTTTAAACCGACAAAAGTGACAGACAAGAACATTTCCTTTCTCAAAAAGAGAACTGTCCATTTGCAGCTGTCAAGATCTATAACAACAGTCTCCAGAACAGAGCTGACATGTCGAACAGCAAAACCTTTCATGGAAACTTCAATATTTCCATTTCCTTGGCATCCAAGTGCCCTGTGAAGTAGGTAGGGGCTATCTGGAACCATTTGACATTAATAAATTATCAATTACCATACCAAGAAACTCACATGATTAGATGTTTTCAACAGGAAGTTCCCAACAAAACCGTTTTTTGCCCGGGGGTGTGTGTGTGTGTAGTTAAGAATCAGATTTTTAAAAGGGTAAGTGAGGTGGGTGGCACTGTGGGTTAAACCACAGAGCCTAAGTGTTATGGGCCATCCTCGCCACACCCAGTCCAGGACCCGGGAGATGACCCTATCTTTTGTGGAATGGTGCGCAACTTCTTGTGCCTGAATGGGTCGGTCGGGAAGCAGCTCCAGGGTCATAACCTCTTGCGCAGGCGCTGGGTCGGGGCCTGTTTCTGGTAGTGGTAGCCTGCTGAGTGCGTCTGCGTGGCCCATCGCCTTCCCAGGGCGGTGGATTAGTGCATACTGGTAGCCGGCAAGGAAAATTGACCACCTGAGGACACGTGGAGACAACACTTGGGGGGTCTGCTTCTCGGGGGCAAACAGGCCAAGCAACGGCTTGTGGTCAGTCACTATGGTAAAGGGCCGCCCGTACAAGAAATCATGGAATTTTTTTACGCCCTTCACGATTGCCAGACCCTCCTTGTCAATCTGTGAGTAGTTTCGTTCGGCTGCAGCAAGCGTCTGGGAGAAGTATGCCACCGGCACCTCTCTTCCATCCGGGAGTTGGTGTCCCAGGACAGCGCCGATGCCATAGGGAGAGGCGTCGCATGCCAGCACCACTGGCAGCCTCTCGTCGAAGTGTGCCAAGACCGAGTTCGAGACGAGCAAGTCCTTGACTGCCTGGAATGCGGCCCTTTGTCGCTGGCCCCACACCCAAGGGGCCCTTTTATCTAGGAGTCTGTGTAGGGGCTCCGCTACCGCTGCCTTATGGGGAAGGAAGGCATGGTAAAAGTTCAATAGTCCCAAGAATGACTGAAGTTCGGGCTTGCTCTTGGGCGCTGGGGCCTCACAAATGGCCCGTACCTTGTCACCGGTTGGATGGACCCCTTCTGCGTCCACCTTAAATCCCAGAAAGTCCACCTGCGGCACTCCCAGTAAACACTTTTCCCGCTTCACCTTGAGGCCCGCCGTCTGGAAACGGTGCAGGACGGAGCGGAGGCGGTCCTCAAATTCCTCTGGTGTGGGCCCGGCGATCAGTACATCATCGAAGAAGGGGGTGACGCCAGGAATCCCTTTAAGGAGAGAGTCCATTAGATTCTGGAATATGCCTGGTGCCACGCTAACGCCAAATTGCAGCCGCTTTACTCTGAATGCCCCTCTGTGCGTCACAATCGTCTGAGCCTCTGCTGTGGCTTCGTCCACAGGCAACTGTTGATACGCTTGGGCCAAGTCCAGTTTGCCAAAGATTTTTGACCCAGCCAGGGTGGCGAGGACATGGCTGACCACTGGCACTGGGTATGCATGGGCCGTGAGAGCCTTGTTTATGGTGCATTTGTAGTCTGCACAGATGCGGACCGAACCGTTAGGCTTGACGGGTGTGACAATTGGAGTTTCCCAGGGGGCGTTGGGCACCGGCTCCAGCACTCCTTGCTCCACGAGCCGGTCCAATTCCTCGTCTATGCGGGGTTTCAGGGCGAACGGGACCCGGCGGGCCTTGTGCCTGATGGGTCGTACAGCGGGGTCTAGCTGTAGGGCAATGGGGGGTCCTGTATATCGTCCCAATGCCCCATCGAAAACCCCTGGAAACTCTTTGCATATGGCGTCCACGTCCACTTGTAAGCTAGTGCGGTTCACCCCGGTAACGGCTAGCCCCAGAGGTCCAAACCATGCCAGTCCCAGTAAGCTAACGTAGGGGCCCTTAACTACCAGCAAGTCCAATTGTTGCTTTCGCCCTCGATATTGCACCCTGAAGGTCCCCACCCCCATTGTAGGGACCTTACGTTTCTGGAAGTCCCGGAGGGTGAATGGGGCCGGCCTTAGTTTGGGACCCCCATTAGGGCACAGTTCCCTTAATGTTCGGGCCGAGATTATGGATAGAGTTGAACCCGTGTCCAGCTCCATGCGGCATGGGGCTCCCTCTATCTGCACCTCTATATAAATTTTCTCTGTGCTGGGATGGGGCAACTGGAATACCTGGTAGTCCGTGATCTCCGTCGAGTTGCCTTGGTGCATGGTGCCGTGTGACCTGGGGCTCCTGGGTCGGTCATCTGATGCTTGTCGACGGGTGAGTCGAGCCCGACACACCCGGGCGATGTGTCCCAATTTTCTGCACTGCCTGCACTCTGCGTTGCGGAAACGACAGGTCCTCCTCTCGTGGTTCTCCCCGCAGCTTGCACAGTTCCCTCCTTCTCGTCGAGGCTGCTGTGGTGTGTGTGCTGCTTGAGTGCGCCGCTGTACTCGGTGTACTTCCTCCCTGTCAGATTCGGATTCGTCAGTGAGGTCTTCGTGGTAGACCCTCGGTTGGGATGGTGGGGCCGGTCGTGCCTCTTGCGTTGACCTCTCGGCGGCTTCGGTTGCCAGGGCTTCCTCCAGAGCAATCTGGAACGTGAGGTCTTTTTTGGCGTAGAGGCGTCGTTGCAACATCTCGTCCCTCAGGCCACCGACGAGGCGGTCACGAAGCATGTTCTCCAACTCTGAGAAGTTGTATAACCGGGCGGCTTGGCGGAGGGAGGTCACAAACCCAGTTATGGTTTCCCCCGGGGCTTGCCGCTTTGCGTAGAAGGCATTTCGGCAAGCTACCACCGAGGGCTGTGGTGAAAAGTGCTCCTTCAGCCGTTCCATTATTGTTTTGTAAGAGACGGTAGCGACATCTCTAGGTGCAAGGAGAGCCCGGGCGATTTCAAACGTCTCCTCTCCACAGACGCTGAAGAATGTCGCCCTCTTCATGGCATCGTTGGTGACTTCTTTCGCTTGCAGGAGGAAGTTGAAACGGGCGGCATACCCTTCCCAGTCTCCTGATGCTGGTTTGAATGGCAAGAAGCTGCTGTCGGTTGCCATTCTGGGTTCCTTGGGTCCTGGAGCTGAATAAGTCTCGCTGATCAGAAGGTCGGCGGTTCGAATCCCCGCAACGGGGTGAGCTCCCATTGCTCGGTCCCAGCTCCTGCCCACCTAGCAGTTCAAAAGAATGTCAAAGTGCAAGTAGATAAATAGGTACCGCTCTGGTGGGAAGGTAAACGGCGTTTCCGCGCGCTGTTCTGGTTCGCCAGAAGCGGCTTTGTCATTCTGGCCACATGACCTGAAAGCTGTACGCTGGCTCCCTTGGCCAATAAAGCGAGATGAGCGCCGCAACCCCAGAGTCGGTCACGACTGGACCTAGATGATTCTGCACATTCTTTCTCTTTGCACACCTGCTCCATTTCTTCTCCTTTTAGCCATGCCTTCCCTTCCTCTTGCACAGCAAAGGGACCCAGACTCTCCAAGTGTCCCTATTTTCCAGGGACGTCCCTGATTTAGAGAAGCCGTCCCGGTTTCTGATTTGGCCAGAACAAGTGTTACGGATCCCATTGTGTGTATTCAGCTGGTCTTGCACGCCAGTAGAGTCCAGTAGAAACTACAATAAGGGTGACCGGGCCACCAGCCTGAAAGATTTCGGTGTCCGTCCACATTCCTTAAATCCTCCTCCTTTCAGTTACGAAAAGTAGAATTTGCACCTTCCAACTCATGTTTTGTGTTCATAATCTCATGACAACCAATGTTCTCTTTTCAACTCCTAGCCAGCAGCAAATTGTAGCCAGAATACCACCCCACCGGGTCCAGGGAAGAAATGAAACACAGAAACGGGAACACAAAAGCACAATATCCAAAGCACTTTATAGGCCACTTAATCACAATGGTCTCATAGAATCATAGAGTTGGAAGAGACCACAAGGGCCATCCAGTCCAACCCCCTGCCAAGCAGGAAACACCACCAAAGCATTCTTGACATATGGCTGTCAAGCCTCTGCTTGAAGACCTCCAAAGAAGGAGACTCCACCACACTTCTTGGCAGCAAATTCCAGTGTCGAACAGCTCTTACTGTCAGGAAGTTCTTCCTAATGTTTAGGTGGAATCTTCTTTCTTGTAGTTTGAATCCATTGCTCCGTGTCCGCTTCTCTGGAGCAGCAGAAAACAACCTTTCACCCTCTTCTATATGACATCCTTTTATATCTCAAAGCGTCTCAAAGCAGTTTACAAAGTTTGCAGTACAAAAACGAACAGACCCTCCAAGTGTCCCTGTTTTCCAGGGACAGTCCCTGATTTAGAGAAGCCGTTTCTGATTTGATACCGGAATGTCCCACTTTTCCTTAGGATTTCCCTATTGTCATTGGAGAAATGTTGGAGGGTATGGAGTTATCTGACCCTTGAGCCGGCTGAAGGCAATCCTGTATAGGGACAGATTTTTTTTTGATATTTAGAGTTTTATTATGCTTTTATATATGTTGGAAGCTGCCCAGAGCATGCTCTTATTGGAGCAACCCAACAAGAAGTTTGGGGTATAAATAGCAAAATTATCATTATGGAATGGGATATTCCCTATTTTCATCGGAGAAAAGTGGGAGGGTATGCAGACATTCCTAAGACACATTTCTTGATGGCCTGCAAAAACCAACATTCTTAACACTGGATGGCTATAGTGAAAGATCTTCAAACCCCATGAGTCTTAGCAGACCAATGTCAGGTATTTTTAGTAGTACCAGTAGTCTTGCATGAAGTAGTGTACACACTCAGTTTATGCAAGATAGTGAATGAGACCACTGGATGTTGGCCAGCTGAGTACTGGCAAAGAAGACTGACAGTGGGGAAGAATGCTGTCTTTCAAGGAAGCAGGCTGCCATTACCAATCTTCTCAGTAACAATAAGCTTCCCAGCATCTTCAGGGTCCCGTCCCCCCGTGACACAATTTGAACGCCACTGATGTAAAGGATAAAATGACCCCTGACTTCTGGAACTACAGGAAATTCAAGCACTACATTTTATCGTCGACCTGAGATACCTGCAGATTTCATTAGGGAATAAAGTGTTCGTGTCTGATTTACTTTATATCGTTACGATCCTGGTAGGACCAAACCCTTTATTGGACATAACTGGCATGCCTTGTAAAAGACCACTCAAGTCCATATTCCACAAATAGCTTTTAATGCGTCCATTATGGATTGCCTTGCAAGACAATTCTTCTAGCAGTTGATCTGATTTGCAGCAGCTGGCAACATCTGCATACTAGAAGGCGAAGGGTTGGGGTGGAGCTGAGAGGAGAAACTCCTTAGCTCACAAAGCCATACATCATTTTGAAAGCAGGTCGGGGAATATGCCTACTCTTGCGTCCCTGTGTTTCATTAGAGCTGACTCTTATTAAAAAAGAAGAAAAGAAGAAAGTGAACTCATTTTTTTAAAAAAAACCATTTAGTAATTCAGGGACGTAATATTAAAAGCTCTATTCAGAGGCTGCTGGTGTCATAAGGCTTATTCATTTCTAAAAGCAGAGATAATGTCCTTCCTTGATATTACAATGATAACTTCTGCTTTCCTCTTCTCTCATAAAAGGGGGGGGGTTGCTTTACTTGACAAAATGCAAACATTGCTATATGACTTGCAAGGGTGCCTGAAAAGCTGATGAGACCCAGTTTGCTAAGGTGTCAGCTAACCGACATTATTTAAGACTAAAGGTAAAGGGTAAAGGACCCCTGACCATTAGGTCCAGTCGTGACCGACTCTGGGCTCATCTCGCATTATTGACCGAGGGAGCCGGCGTATAGCTTCCAGGTCATGTGGCCAGCATGACAAAGCCGCTTCTGGCAAACCAGAGCAGCAGACAGAAACTCTGTTTACCTTCCCGCTGCATTTTGATGTGCTTTCAAACTGCTAGGTTGGCAGGAGCTGGGACCGAGGAACGGGAGCTCACCCCGTCGCAGGGATTCGAACCGCCGACCATCTGATCAGCAAGCACTAGGCTATGTGGTTTAACCCACAGCGCCACCTGCGTCCTTATAAGGCTACTCCATGTTAAATAATAAACCCCAAGGAGATGTCTGGGCGGTTGTATATGTTGAATATCAGCATTGCAGCTGTTTTATTAATAAAACTGCATTGGGGCGCCGAGCTGAGAAGTTAATGTTCTGGGCTGCTCCCACAGCCCACTCCATCTTCTGTGAATGAATGAAGATGAAACACATCCCTGCGTTGATGTGGGCAGGCTTCCTGTCCTGAGTTTCAAGGAGCAGATTTTTTAATTTTTTTTTTTAACGAATGGTTAGGATCTGAGAACTTTAGCAGTGAGTGAATGAAAATATTAACTAGTCAGAACAAGGGCTCTTGATACACATTGTAACTGTTGAAATGAAGCGACAGGAACATTTAGTAGAGTCAGCGCGGCACACCCTGTTTTGCTGTTAGAGGCAAATTGGATAGTGCTGTGGGCCAGACCTGGTTTGAGGGCACAATTTAAGATAGTCGCTACAGATGCTGGGAAACCAGGCTTTAGGGATTCATGAAACACCTTGGCGCCACACCAGTGGCAGGGGAGATCCGGCCAGATGGGTGGGGTATAAATAATATATTATTATTATTATTATTATTATTATTATTATTATTATTATACAACTTTCCCCAAGGTGACTTCTCCCCTCTATTTTCATGTGGTTATATAGCCTTGGAAAAGAAACTTTATGTAGCAAATAAACAACAAACAAACAATTATTTCTCTCCTCCTTTATGATTCTTAATTTTTAGGTGGGTTGAAAACTTAGGTAAGAGCTCATCACCCCATCTAACCTTGTAGCTGCCTCAGTCAATCAATTTCTCAATACACACAGTCAAGAGATTGGTAGTTGCATGTTGAGGTCCCCTGACCACCCCCTCAAATAACTCACACCACAGGCAGAATTTTGTTTTGGGTTTTTGGCATGCATTTGGCCACAACTTTATTAAAATACAAAATATGTGAGTAGTTGCGTAGGCATTGGTTCCACCAACTGTCTCCTAAGGACAGAACTGACATCTAAGTCAGTCAGAGGAAAACCCTCTGGGGAGAGACAGGGGGTCAGGTGTGTCTGACCCTCCCCTCTCCCCTCAGGCTCCCAGGGGCTCTTGCGAGGCCCTGGCCCCCGACTGGGGGATACGGATAAAAGCATGTCGAGCCCCCGGATTCCTTACCAATTGGAGGGGTAGCCACAGTCAACAATACCCCTCCATTACCGACAAACTAACCAATGCCTAACCGCCAACCTTACAAGTTGTGACAATTTGCTATGCAGCAGGCAAAAACCAGATGGCACCAGCCAATCAGCCAAATGGAAAAATTCCTACTGGGCCCCCGCATCAATGCAGACGACCCCCATGACAGGCACAGCAAGGTCAACACAGGGGCCTAAAAATAGGGAGGGAGGGCGGGAGATCCGATGTATGTAGACAAAGAGGGGGATCTGAACACGTGCTTGCCAATTTATACCCCAGGGCTGTCAATCAAATCATGGCAGCATGTCCCAGTACGTTTCCGAGCACAATTCAAAGTGTTGGTGCTGACCTTTAAAGCCCTAAATGGCCTCGGTCCAGTATACCTGAAGGAGCGTCTCCACCTCCATCATTCTGCCCGGACACTGAGGTCCAGCACCAAGGGCCTTCTGGCGGTTCCCTCGTTGCGAGAAGCCAAGTTGCAGGGAACTAGGCAGAGGGCCTTCTCGGTGGTGGCGCCTGCCCTGTGGAACGCCCTCCCAACAGATGTCAAAAAGGAAAACAACTACCAGACTTTTAGAAGACATCTGAAGGCAGCCCTGTTCAGGGAGGCTTTTAATGTTTAATAGATTATTGTGTTTTACTCTTCTGTTGGAAGCCGCCCAGAGTGGCTGGGGAGACCCGGCCAGATGGGCGGGGTATAAATAATAAATTATTATTATTATTATTATTATTATTATTATTATTATTATTATTATTATTTTACACCAGCAACAACCTGTGGTCCAATCAGCACAGCGGTAATCCAAACAATCCCCCCCCAGCAGCAAAGGGGGTAGTTTGTTGGCCCCCACCGCAACACGTGCTCTCCAGGAAGGAGAACCCGCATTCTGGATACTTATACAAGTAAGAAGCCAGTCGTGTGTCTCTCTGGGTCTTCCCACTGTGCAGTGCCTCAAATGTTGTCTTGCATTTGAACGGAGCAGACAGCATTGCTTTCGTTACATCAGGGGAGAAAACAGGTGTGCGACGGAAACAGCTCTTCTATATCCTGCTGACATTCTTCTTGTTGGATAATAAACTACACTGAATGTTACTGGCAGGTGCTCGTTTTAAAAAGAGTCCAGACACCTGAACCCACGTGTTCATTCATCTTTTCATTTTTATCTTCCCCATTCTGTTTCAAAGAATAATACAAGCACGTGGCACGGACAAAGACAAATCTTGTATTCAGCCGAAAGACAACTGAAAAGAGCAGCAAACAGATTCGAATGGGGACTATAATGTGTGCGTTTTTGGGGATCGCAAGCGGACTTTGCTGTTCTCCCCTTTTCCTATAGCCTTCTCACAGTCAAAACTGAGATTGTAAGCTTTATGGGGCACAATGCAAAGCTGTCCTCATCACTGTAGTATGAAGTAATAGGAGTTGTAATAATATAGGGACGTGGGTGGTGCTGTGGTCTAAACCACTGAGCCTCTTGGGCTTGCCGATCAGAAGGTTGGCGGTTCGAATCCCCACGACAGGGTGAGCTCCCATCGCTCTGTCCCAGCTCCTGCCAACCTAGCAGTTCGAAAGCATGCCAGTGCAAGTAGATAAATAGGTATCGCTGCGGTGGGAAGGTAAACGGCATTTCCGTGCGCTCTTGTTTCCATCATGGTGTTCCATTGCACCAGAAGCGGTTTAGTCATGCTGGCCACATGACCCGGAAAGCTGTCTGTGGACAAATGCTGGCTCCCTGGGCCTGAAAGCGAGATGAGCGTCGCAACCCCATAGTCACCTTGGACTGGACTTAACTGTCCGGGGGTCCTTTACCTTTTACCTTTTTTAAAAAAAGTAATAATATAATCATTTTCTTAATCTTTTCAAACCACTAGTGGGGGAAAAACTCCCTTGGTTGTTGTTCTTCAGAGCTGTTACAGAGGAAAGTACAAAAGAGTGAGAGATAAATTATAACAGAAACACCCACACACACCTCAGAGAAACAGATGTACAGCAATGCTGACCTGTGAGGTAAGATGGATGGAGCTGCCCTCTTGACATGTGTGTTCCTGCAACTTACCTGCATGGTACCAGACAGGGAAGGCCAGCAGCGAGGCCAAGGCTGCGTAGGTGCACTGACATAAGAACTCCTAAACCCAACTCAGAAAAGTGAAATGGAGGGATATCATTGTTGAAAGTTCCTAACAGATCCAGAACTCACAAGGCACTATCCCTCCCATCCATTCTCTGGTGTTAAGTCATTTACCAGGGTTTCTGTTTCCATCCAAAAACCAAATCTAAAACTGGACTGGACTGGAGCCACAATCCACTTGGCAGCCACTTGATCCAACACCTTCCCCCAAAACAGCAGATTTGAATCTGAGTAGTAGTAGTAGTAGTAGGGACCCAGGTGGGTTAAACCACTGAGCCTAGGGCTTGCTGATCAGAAGGTCAGCGGTTCGAATCCCTGCGGCGGGGTGAGCTCCCGTTGCTCGGTCCCAGCTCCTGCCAACCTAGCAGTCCGAAAGCACATCAAAGTGCAAGTAGATAAATAGGAACCGCTACAGCAGGAAGGTAAACGGCGTTTCCATGTGCTGCTCTGGTTCGCCAGAAGTGGCTTTGTCATGCTGGCCACATGACCCGGAAGCTGTACGCCGGCTCCCTCGGCCAATAAAACGAGATGAGCACCGCAACCCCAGAGTCGGTCACGACTGGACCTAATGGTCAGGGGTCCCTTTACCTTTACCTAGTAGTAGTAGTAGTAGTAGTAGTAGTAGTTCAGAATGACTGCTCTCAGCAGGTCTTTGAAGGTTCAAGCTGTTGCAATCGAGATCCTTCACCCCTTGAAAGAGTACCATGGGACCACAATGGTGGCAGAGAAGAAAGATCATTTCTTAGCAGGATAAGATCAAAGGTGTTCACAGTTGTGCTGTGCTTGTTTTTAGTCTTCCATCGCTTCCACTCGAACGATAAGCTCTGCCATTTCATTGCTAACAGTTCCTCATGGCTCTATGACTAGGCCAGGGATTTTTGGGGGGTGGTTGTATTGATAACCCGTGTCACCCCCTCTTTCCAAGTGGAGAACAGGGTCTTAGCAAAAGCCTTGCATTCCCATTCTAAACTAATTTCCCTAGGAGTGGGACTGCAAGTATCTGTCCATCTAATTGGAAAGGCTAATCAAGATTTGAAGGAAAATCTTCATCCGTAAGAACAAATTTTAGTTAGTGAAGTTTAGAGCTTTAGGGCACATGTGAGTGATAGGCTTTGCTGCATCCCTTTCTTTGTCCTACAAAGAGGTTTTCCCATTTCCTTTAGAGAGAGAAATAAAAGAGACAGGGCTATTGGTTCCAGATTAGTTAATGACCAAAAAACAACAACAATATTAAACTGCAATATTGTTTTTGAAACTGTAAGTTCTGCCACACTTCCATCAATTTCTCTAAATGGCATCCACCTTCTACATTTATCTAATTAAACCAGATAAAAGGAAAACAATCCAATAACTTTTTTTTTAACCAGTTGGCAGCCCTACTTGAACACCAGGTCTTATTCACTTTGCAGAAAGTGTACTTTGGATTGCTGCCAGAGCCATAAACATGTTTTTAAAAGGAGACGAGAGGGACTTTTTTTTTAAAAAAAAAATAAACTGCTTGCTTCAAATCTTCTAAAAATCTTTTAATGATCACAGTCATTTTGCTTCAGTGTGCAAGTGCAAAGTGCCCTCCTGTATGAAGTGCTCCCCCACACACCCCGGTCTTTTTGGCTTTTTAAATGCTTTTATAGCACTTGGGTCCATCTAGGAATTGTGAAATGCATCTGCAACATCATTTGCAACTAAAAGTGCCTTTTTAAAATGCTGAGCAAATGGATTGCACAGCCAGTGACAACAAGCTGCTTCACCTGCCCTTTTCACCCTACTCTCTCTCTCCCCCCCTCCCAATTTCCCCATTCCCATTTTGTATGCTACATGGCTGTTATTACGGCAGCCGCTGGACACTCCCCTCTCAGTCCCACAATAGTGATGCACATACGGTAAGTGCTTAATGAATTGTGCCAAGCGAGAAGGCTAGCGAGTCCATGGAGGGGAGAGGTGCAAGGCTCATTAATCACACGTCCCCCCTTTCCTGGGGCCTGAATGGCTCGCCCTCCATCCATTGAGACTCCCTTCTTCATCTGTCGACTCCACCAGATGCCGGTCTTGTCCTCCCATCTTTTGCGCAATACCCATTATATTTGCCATTGTAACACAAAGCTCTAATTAGGGAGCCCCACCTCCCCCCAAAAGCACCCCAGAGTGGAAAGGTAAGTCTCTGCAAAGAGAGCTCTTAAGCAACCACGTGCCATTTCACACTAATCAGAAAGGCATTTTGCCGGTCATTAAGAAGCAATTGCAATTTGTGTATTCCTTCAACTGCATTAATCATCACGCACAATGGTAGAAGGAAGGCAAGGGCCTGAAGTCATAAAGGGATTCCCACCCACCCCATCCCCATTAAATCCCTCATTGCTTTCTTGGGATTGGCTATGTGAATTGTCAATGCGCACCTGTTTCATGGATTTAAAATGCAAGGTTCAGTTTGGTAGCCTCTACAAGGAGCCAGCTGCTTGCTCCCCTCTTCCACGAGTGGTAGACAACTCCCAGGGGCAACACTGCAGGGTTTAGTTTGTTTTGGATGAGAGAACACTGGAGATTCATGGTGTCTTTGTTAGTAAAGGTAAAGGGGCCCCTGACCATCAGGTCCAGTCGTGTCCGACTCTGGGGTTGTGGCGCTCATCTCGCTCTATAGGCCGAGGGAGCCGGCATTTGTCCGCAGACAGCTTCCGGGTCATGTGGCCAGCATGACAAAGCTGCTGCTGGCGGGCGAACCAGAGCAGCGCACGGAAACGCCGTTTACCTTCCCACCAGAGCAGTCCCTATTGATCTACTTGCACTTAGATGTGCTTTCGAACTGCTATGGGTTCGAAAATGGGTTTTAACTGGGTGGTTGTGCATAAGGAGGCGCAGGAGTGTTTCCCTTTATTTTTTGCAGCGTAACCCTCCGTCCTATGCTCCCAGTTGTCAGTGGCGTGGGGGGGGGGGAGTAGAGAGGAAGGTCAGGGCCCGATCCAGGGGAGGTTGAGCGGCGGCGGCAGCTAGGAGACTAGAAGGTGGCAAAGGCGGCGAGGGCCCGATCTGGGGAGGCAAGGCCAGGAGCAGCAGGAGGAAAGCAGGGCAGTGCCAGTGAGCAAAGCGCGAGCCAAGAGGGAGCCTCTCAGCTTGCACGCCAGTTTAAACGGAGCCGGGGCCCCAGCTACGCTCCACCCCAAGCCACCCGATTGGCTGGCTGGCGATGACGTGGCCGGGAGGTGTGGTGAACTTCCACGCCCCCCGGAGGGGAGGGGGCGATCTCTTTACTCTGGTAAGAAAACAGCCGCGGTTTGTTTGGTTTTTTTGCGCAAGCTGTTTTTATACCATTTTTTTCCTTTTACCATTTTTTCTTTTTCTGCTTCTAGGGGGGGCACCTGCCCCCCTGCCCCCCTGGGTACGCCCATGTACCGCATCACAGGGATTCGAACTGCTGACCTTCTGATTGGCAAGCCCAAGAAGCTCAGTGGTTTAGACTACAAGTAAATGGTCTAGAAGTTCTGGAGGAAGGGCTGAGGTGAAATGCTACATCCTGTATACAGTTTTGCCCTGTATTTTCAGGTCCTCTCTTTCTTTCTCTGCCAAGTTAGGGATCCTCTCCAAATGCATGTGTTTGAAAGAGCGTTTGAAACTTCATAACACCAAGGTTGCAAGGTTCAATCCCTGTCCGGGACAGCTGCATATTCCTGTATTGCAGGGGTTTGGACTAGAATGATCCTCAGGGCCCCTTCCTACTCGATAATTCTATTAATGTATTTAAGCTCTGGGTAGCCAAGCACCGAAAGATTTACAAATTCATGTGTGTGTGTGTGTGTGTGTGTGTGTGTGTGTGTGTGTGCGCGCGCGTATGTGTGTGTTTGACAAATTACAAAGGGACCACCCTGTTAGGCTGCAATAGATTGTGATGGATTGCTTTGAAGTCACTTCAGCACCACAGATGGAAAAAAAACATGCGCCCCCAACCGCACCGTCCTGTCCTGTATTTTGCCAGAACAAAGGTGGCAACCCTAAAATGTTCAGCAGCACAATGAGAGTAAGGGTTGAGGACACCAGCCCTATCAGTGCCGGTCAGAACGGCCCGTGGTCAGGCTCCCCAATCTGGACATAAGTCAAGTTGAGAGACACAGCAGGCAACTGTGGGGCGAGTGCTTCTATGGATAGATGCTTTGACTCATGGGAGCTTTAGATCATTAAATTATTTTAATTTGCACAGCATGCTAGAAGTTCTCTCATTGCGCACTAGTTAGAAATGACTACTCTTGAGTCCTTAACTAGGCTTGACTTTGACCACTGCTAGAGATTCTGATTAAGGGGCTTTCGTGGTTCTCCCCTCCCCCCCCCAAGCGGTTTAATTGGCCATTATGCTTGATCACGAATACATTTCACAAATGTTGTTTTTGGTTTTCAGGCTGTTACTCATTATTTTCTCACTGTCAGTGATGGAAAACACCTAATTAACACGACTAAGGCTCTCCTGCAAAGTGATCCGAACCTCTTTGATCCAAGGTGTTTGATGCTCTTTGATCCAAGGTGTTATCATGTCACATCCCTCCTCTTCCTAATTTTAATTGCCCATTGCTAAACTCCCTCTATATTCTTGCTATGGTTTCCCCTTTTGCAAGAAAACAGAAGCTGGGTGGAAGCATATAGATGCTCACCAACCAGGCATGAATATCAGCGTGGGACATTAGACCAGTGTTTCCCAAACTTGGGTCTTCAGCTGTTTTGGGACTACAATTCCCATCATCCTTACCACTGGTCTTGCTAGCTAGGGATGATGGGAGTTGTAGTACAACCAGGCATGAATATCAGCGTGGGACATTAGACAACTACCAACATCATTGCTTGCTTTTTACAGATTAGTGTTACCAATCTACCCCCCTCCCTTTCCTGTTCTTTTCATAGCTGCACATCAAACAGTAGGCTGGAGCTTTCACCCCATTACTTTATTTCTATGTTTCACCTGTTTTAATTTATGCATCTCAGGCTTGCTATTAAAGGCATAGGAGCAAGACAAGGAAAAAGTTGGTGACCCTGGTTCTGGCCTCAGATGCTGTGCAGAAGGAAATAGCAGGGCTTGTCATTTATCTACTTGTACTTCGTGCTTTTGAACTGCTAGTTTGGCAGGAGCTGGGACCGAGCAACGGGAGCTCACCCCATTGCGGGGATTCGAACCGCCGACCTTCTGACCGGCAAGCCCTAGGCTCTGTGGTTTAACCCACAGTGCCACCCGCATCCCTTCCTCCATAAATTAGTCCATTAAAAAAAAATACCTACCATGTAAACAAACCAAAGCTTTCCAAACTTTTCATGTTGGTGACACACTTTTGAGGCACACATCATTTTGTGACACAGTAATTCAGTTTTACTAGCAAACCGGAGGTTAAACTAACCCCTTTCCAGCCCCAGGAGGAGCATGAGGGGCATTTGTGTGAACAAACTGCAGCTGGCACACTGATGTGTTGCGATACACAATTTGGAAAGCTGTGGTGTAAACTAATAGCAATCACCACATCTTGCAGTGCTCAGTTCCACAGTTTAATTACGCACCAAGAGTACTGGACATATTGTATTTTGTTATATCAGCTTATTGACACGTACTAAAGTTAAACATGGAAAGCATGCAATCACTGAGACACAAATACTATTTTTTAGTGCTGCATCAGTCCCTGCAGAGACATAAATGTCCATTTGGTACTCTGCAAAAGCACTTCTTGCTATCCATCTACAAATTCAGCTTTCCTTCTCCCTCAAATATGGCATTTTAGGTTGTGGACATGCTCCCATTTCCTCTGCAGCCAGCTTGTTCCCACCGTTGGTTTGGGAATGGGTGTGCACATGACATTAGCAACAATCCATTGTCTACCCTCTTTCTCCCCTATTGTTCCTTACGAAATACTGTATTTTGACGCCTCTCCCCACAAACCAGCTTGGATTCGGGGTTGAGAAAAAAGAAGGATCCAGTTGCGTTTTAAGCCGGCAATGCGTACACAGCCTAAAACTGCCGCAAGCTGTTTCCTTCAGCCCCAAACAGATGTGGCATATTCGGTAACTACTAGGCACCAGCTATCAAAGGATATTAAAGCTCTTTAAGACACAGCCTGAAGTATTAAACAATGCAACAGCCTAAGAGACAGTGGCCCAGTTTACACAGAATGGTTGAGCAATATGAAGATGAGACTGTGTGAGTCACACACTCCCCTACTTCCCTCACCTCTTCCACTGCGGCCACAAGGAGCTTGGAAATCCCTGCTTCCATTTTCAGATTGAGCAAAGATTAGTGTTGTGCCTTAACGTTAACTGTAATCATTCTTAACTGTTTGTTGAAATAAGTCAGATTCATAAACTATGGTTTAAACTTGGCTGGCTTCCACTAAGAATAACCATAGTTATGAAAATAGGGACATTTCTCACCCTCCCCCAACTGACCCTCCTCAACCCCCCCATTCCCCCCCAGCAGAGCATTTTCACCACCTCTACACCAACGAGACAAAGCATTTTATTTTATTCTTTGGTAGATTTACAAAAAGAAGAACACACACCAATAAATAAATTTTAGAAAGGCTCAAGATTAGACGCGGATGCACAAAGCTTCACCCCATTTCTTCCTGCCTAGGGCTGCCCTGCCGTCCACCTGCCATAGCCGCCAAGTCTCCTGTATTCTCCGGGAAACCCCCATTTTTCTAGCTGTTCTCAGCTGAAAAAACTGATTTTTTTTGTTCCCCCCCCCGGTTTATTCTGGTGCGGTGGCCATTTTGGAACTGGGCGGAGCGTGCTCAGAAGCGACTTTTGATGCAGCTCTGCCCAGTTCCAAAATGGCTGCAGTGCAACTTCTGGCGCGGTGGCCATTTTGGAACTGGGCAAAGCAGCATCAAAAGTCGCTTCTGAGCATGCTCCGCCCAGTTCCAAAATGGTGGCAGTGCTTCTTCCGGTCTTCTACTTCCGGTCCGGTCCCTTATTTCTCCCACAGCAACTTGGTAGGTATGCCACCTGCACTTCAGAGATGGTGTGTCACATGAGGCTGGGCCTTGGTGGTGGTAGCCTCTCCTCCTCACCTGTTCTCCAGCAGCCACTAGGATAAGGATACCAGATTTTTTCAATGAAGCCGGGGACACTTTTCAACTTCCTACTAAATAGATGTTCCTACTAAACAGATACAGGACGTGGCTGGTGCTGTGGTCTAAACCACAGAGCCTAGGGCTTGCTGATCAGAAGGTCGGTGGTTTGAATCCTCGCGACGGGGTGAGCTCCTGTTGCTCGGTCCCAGCTCCTGCCAACCTAGCAGTTCGAAAGCACCAAGTACAAGTAGATAAATAGGTACCGCTCTGGTGGGAAGGTAAACGGTGTTTCCGTGCGCTGCTCTGGTTCGCCAGAAGCGGTTTAGTCATGCTGGCCACATGACCTGGAAGCTGTCTGTGGACAAAACGCTGGCTCCCTCGGCCAGTAAAGCAAGATGAGCGCTGCAACCCCAGAGTTGTCTGTGACTGGACCTAACGGTCAGGGCTCCCTTTACCTTTACTAAATAGATGGATTTTGTCAGGGGGCTGATTTGTAAACCCAAGGACTGTCCCCAGGAAACTACCAAGGAGTGTGGTGGAGTCTCCTTCTTTGGAGGTCTTTAAGCAGAGGCTTGACAGGCATATGTCAAGAATGCTCTGATGGTGTTTCCTGCTTGGCAGGGGGTTGGACTGGATGGCCCTTGTGGTCTCTTCCAACTCTATGATTCTAGGATTCTATGAAACGGGGACATCTGCTAACCTTATGCTAGGAGCTGCCCAAGGGAGGAGGCTGGTAATGGGATGGAGATGCAATGGGATGCTGCCTTGCAGCCACTACAGCCGATGTTCAGGACAAGCGCAGCCTCAGGCTCCTCCCCGATCTCAGTGGCAGCACCACTGGTGGGGGGAATAGGGACATTCCAGGATCAAATCAAAAGGCAGGATGGCTTTTGTAAATTCCAGGACTGCCCCTGGGAAACAGGGACACTTGGAGAGTATGGAGGAAGCTGTGGTTAATCCAAAATGGAAGTGGAAGCTTCCAAACTCCTCACAGATGCACCAGAAGAGGGAGGGGGGAAACTGAGGGTCACCTAGATTTATTCTTGTAACGCTAAACTATGGTTTAGTGTTATGTCTGAACTAACCCGGTACATTTGAGCATTTCATCTCCTTCCATTCTGTCCTTATATCAGTCATCCTTGAAGGGTATAAATGATGCATGGTAAATCGATCTGATGTCCTGACTTTTTAAACACTTTGCTCTGTATCTTGATGGTTTTTAAATTGTTATGAAAATGGGCTTAGGGTCTACCCCATTCGTTTTGGGGAATTAATAGGCAATTTAGAAAACCACTCACTGTTCTTGGCATGAAAATCAAATGAAGCTGGGAAAAGGAAGGGGTTTGGAATTATTCAGCAGATACTCAACAACCAAAACACGCTACTATTTTTGACAAGACCTTCCCCATATAAGCAAGGACAATTTACACCATGAGTAGAACTGTCCTGTTGGATTGGAGGTTGACAAATGAGTAGGGAAAAACATAGCCTGGTCTGCTCTAAGTGGGATAATAGCAGAAATGAGCAGCAGAAGTGTTTTAAGCATGGAGGACGTCAACAATCATGTGCTGTTTGCTGCAATCTTCTTCTTAAAGCACAGTTACAGGGCCAGTTTGAGAGTTTAGGTACATCCAATGCAGAACAACACATTGTCGGTCAGCACAACTTCCATTTAGTCTAGATTTTGCTTAAATTAGTTCAACCTTATCCAGAGACTCAGCACTTCTACAGACTCAGATCTCCACCTCAAGGCAGAATGTCTCGGCCAAATGAGGGCTCTCTAAATACATCTAACAGTGAAATCCAATAAATGTCTACTCAGAAATAAGTCCCATTAAGTTAAATGGGACAGGTAGGATTGTAGTCTTAAATTTCTGTTGGTAGAGGATCCAGTTCAGGTATAACATAAAAATCCCCAAAGATCTTATGTTGACCCTTTCAAACAGCCCTGCATTTCGGAAAGGATACATTAAAAAACCCTTTTGGCTGTAAGCCTGTGTGCCGGTGGGGTAACGGGAATTCTTTTTAAGAATCAGTAAGATAGAATCTATTTGCTGGATCCTTCCCATGAAGGGAATTAAGCCACCAGACCAAAGTTTTGCAAAACGTAACCACTCTGAATTGTCTATGTGACCTAATTCAGCCAATTAATATATTGATAGAGATATAATATTAATATACCGTGTCACTGTGACATTAAGTACTTTCTCATTTGGCAATGCAGCCTTAATGACATTAACACTGAATCCTGAGGGCTCCTTTGATGACTCTTCCACAGATCCGTCCTAGCAAATTGATTATAACTATGAATCATCCTTTCTCTTGGGATTAATCCACCCTTTTAAATCTCCAGAATATTCATCTTGAAATTCTTGGTGTAGGAGTAATTGCATTATAGAAACCCAAGTATTATAAGTTTTCTAGACTTCCTTCTTGCTTAGGTTCCTGCCTTGGGTTTTTTTTTTTAAATAATTTTTATTAATTTTACAAACAAAACTAAACAAACTACACAAACATACAAACATACAATATAACACTGTCCCTTCGTTTTCTCTCCACCCACTGGTTCACCTCTGCCACCAGTGAAACCAGTGTGCTTTGAGAATCAAAGGGGGTCCATTGTAAGTTGGGTTTAGCCTCCCCCCTCCCTCCTCCACCCTCCTCCCCCCCCCCCGGCCACTGAAAGGAAAAGAGCGGAGGAGCTCTGAGGATTGGCTTCCCCCAGCTCTTTCATAAGTATACATTGACAAAAACAGACATGATAGGGGAGAATCTTAACTCCCCAATTCTTATTACCTTAACCTGCCTTGGGTTTACACTCTGGCTCAGAAAGGCTTTTGATTCTGTGATATTTTGTTTGATCCCCAAGTTTTGGCCAGTCATTTATTGCCATTTTTTTAAAAAATTCATCATCTCCCAAATACACACACACACACACACACACACACACACACACACACACACACACTGCTTTAAAAAAAGGTTTTGGAGTACTCTCCTTTTGACTCAAGAAAATCACCATTTCATAGTTCAAATCAGGGAAAATACCACATACACACATTCCACACTTCTTCACACATTAAATGATCACTTCCGTCTGAGACTCAGGGAACATTTGGTAACAACAAAACTGACCAATCATCATGCTAGATTCCAATTCCTACTTCACACATTAAACGCTCGCTTCTGTCTGAGACTCAGGAAACACCATGACAGGAATTTTTTTTTTAGTTTCTTCTTCTGTTAGATTCACAAAATGTTTAGGGGTATGCATACCCCTCTTACCCCTAAAAAACAGCACTGCACACACATAAGCACACAAGCAAACACACACACACACACACACACACACACACACACAGAGAGAGAGAGAGAGTCTGAAGAACAGTAGGGTAACTACTCATGTAGTTCCCAAAAAGAGGACATGAATCACAAAAAGAGGACCAACGAAGACACATATGTTTGCATAAAATTAGCAAATTTATGCATATACATGTCTATAAGTGTGTGAGTTTATATGTGTGTGTGTATTCAAATTTAGAAATAATTATTATAATTTTTTTAAAAAAACCAATACATCTGATCGGTGACTTTTTAAAAGAAAAAATATTCTGGCACTCACCCTGAAGTTGTTACAGTAAGTGCCACACAGTTAACACTTTGGGAGGAAAGGTGCCAGTACTGTGTACCCTTGAGTACCCCCAGAAACACTTACCTCCCCCCAACCTTCTGGGCACAGATCTGCACTTTCCAGCTCCATGTCCAAGTGCTTCCACCACCCCCAACCTCTGCTGCTTTCCTCACTCTTTAATGTTGAACAAATGGCAATTTGGTTTTCCCACAGATTGCTGTTTGCTCCAAAAGAATGGGTTTTCACGGGGAGAGTGCAGGGGCAAAAAATAAAATAAAAGTCCTCTGGCACAGACTTATGCCTAGAAATGGGGTACAGTATGTGACTAGGAGATGTGTCCCTCCCCTGGACTGGTGTCCAAGCCTGGTGCCAATCACATTGCTCTGCTTTCCTTTGGACCACTTCAGTGAGGCCAAGAGGGGAATCTTTTTTGTAGTAACATCTTTATTGAAAGTTCAAAAAGTACATGTCAAAACATGGGCTGAAGTTTAAAAACATATGTCAAGATGGGAAAAGTTAAAATTGTCATTGCTGGACACACTTTCAGTAATAAAAATGAACCTTTTGCCTAGAATGATGTTTTTTTATTTCAAACAATACCTATTGTGACTAATGGTTTGTCCATCCCTTCCTACTCTATTCAGTAGTGCTCTGGGTTTTGTATGCTAACCTTTTCCTTCCTGGAGTTACTGGCTTTGCTGGGGATCTATAATGGCTGCTGTTTTCGAAGCTGGGAAGCAATCTACCTGCAAACAGATTTATTTATTTTTAAATCTTTATTGAAAGTTCAAAAAGTACATAATTTTATGTGCATTAAACATGGTGAGATGTAAATAAAAGAGAGAAACAGAAAAGAAGAAACAGAACCCGTGCAGAAAGAAAAATAAAGGGGGACACGGGCACCCAAAACTTTATATTTTTCAAGGTTGTTATTGTACTTCATCAGATCTTAACCTATTATAGTATTTGTAAGACTGGATTCCAAATATCACTGAATTTGTCCATGGCAAGTCTGTGTATATATGTAAGTTGCTCATTTGTTGCGAGTTTGTATAAGTCTTCAATCCAATCGTAGAAGGGAGCTACATTTTTATTTTTCCAATTCATCAGTGACATTCTTTTTGCTGAGGCAAGGGCACAGAGGTAAGGGACCCGGGTGGCGCTGTGGTTAAACCACTGAGCCTAGGGCTTGCTGATCAGAAGGTCGGCGGTTCGAATCCCTGTGACGGGGTGAGCTCCCGTTGCTCGGTCCCAGCTCCTGCCAACCTAGCAGTTCGAAAGCACGTCAAAATGCAAGTAAATAAATAGGAACCGCTACAGCGGGAAGGTAAACGGCGTTTCCATGTGCTGCTCTGGTTTGCCAGAAGCGGCTTAGTCGTGCTGGCCACATGACCCGGAAGCTGTACGTCGGCTCCCTCGGCCAATAATGCGAGATGAGCACGCAACCCCAGAGTCGGTCACGACTGGACCTAATGGTCAGGGGTCCCTTTACCTTTACCTTTAAGGGCACAGAGAGTCCACTCATACTGTCCTTTTGCAAGGTTCCATGTGCTGGGTATATAATTCAAGAGGGTATTTTGCTCTGTAAATGTAAGTTCTGTTGATGGTTTTTCAGCTACCTTCTGCCAAAAATCTTTCAATATACAACAGCGAATCTTGTCGTCTGGGCAGCCCAAGACCTCCATACACAGGCTTGCGCTCTGGAGCATTCATTTCGGTGCTGCTAATACAAGAAAAACAATGCAGGAGGCAGCAGTTACAAGTGCTGTGGTCTCTGGAGCCACAGCAGGTGCTGTGATTCTCCATTGGTTTGACTTCACTCCTGAGGCGCATGCCATTGTCTCTCGAGACAGACGGATGCCAACAAAATGGAATGGCAGGATATACTTTATGATAAAGACATAGGGCTAGATCCAGACTTTCCCCACTGCGTGTGAGCATCCCTGTCGGCAGAAGAAACAGTCTGGATCTGAAATGTACTCGGAGTCGAGAGTGAATTTCATGCTCTTTATTCAGCTCATAGTCATCAAGGAGAAGAGGAGAAGAAGAATGGCTCTTTTCCCCAAACCATCTGCTTATATACATTATTTACACAATGGGCCTTGCGTGATTGGCTACTTCAGGGCTACACCTGTGGGCCAATTATATTGTGGATTGACTTCTGCCTGCAGCCTGATTGGCTGCTCCTACAGGCCAATCAGGTAGCAGATTCACTTCTGCCAGCCGCCTGATTGGCTGCTCCAGCAGGCCAATCAGGTTGCGGATTCACTTCCACCTGGAGTTGGATTGGGTAGCTCCCGCTGATTCTGAATCCTATTGTTCTAGGATTCAGCTCAGTACATAACACCCCTCCCCTCTAAGTTCCAGTCCTGCCTGGGAAGTTGCATTCGTAGTCCCCAAGGTCTGCTGGCCGCCTCCGTGTGCGTTGTGGCCTGGGGTGTTCCTTGGTCAGGGGTTCTGGTTCTGGCTCGTGTTCCGAGGCTGCTGGCTGTGCCGGGGCTGTCTGGTCTGGCGCCACTGAACCACTAGGTTGTGGCTCTGGTTCCGGTGTCCTTCCAGCCTCGGGGCGCCCCTCTGTGCCTACTGCTTCTGCTTCCCTTGCCCACCCCTCTCGCTCTACAGGCTTCACTGCCCTGCTGTCCCCTTGGGACCCCTCTGTCCCGCTCTCCTCCCGGGTTCCTCCTGGGAATCGTCGCCGTAGCTGGTCGCAGTGGCGGCGCCAACATTGCCCCCCTTCCGTTAGTACCTCGTACGACACGGGACCGGTCACCTTGGTGACTGTGGCGGGTACCCATGCTGGGCCTGCCCCAAAATTCTTTGCATACACTGGGTCCTGGGCCACAAATGTCCGGGGGTTCCTGCCTTTCCCCACCACTACCTCATCCTGAGCTCTGTCGGGGTGAAGTCGGTCCAGTCTAGTTGCAAGGCGCCGGCCCATTAGTAGTTCAGCTGGGCTCCGGCCCGTCGTTGTGCTTGGGGTGCTGTGCTGGGCTAGAAGAAATGCGGCAAGGCGGTATTCCCAGTCCCCTTGTGTCATGCGGCGGAGGCTGTCCTTGGTGGTCCGCACCATGCGCTCCGCTTGGCCATTGGTGGCAGGGTGGAATGGTGCTGAGCGGATGTGGCGGATGGCGTTCTGCGCTGTGAAGGTCTGGAACTCCTCTGACGTGAATGCGGTTCCATTGTCCGAGACGAGGGTGTCAGGGAGCCCGTGGGTTGCAAACAGCTTACGTAGTACCCGGATGGCTGCCGCCGTAGAAGTGGACGGTACCAGTGCGACCTCGAGCCATTTGGTGTAGGAATCCACCACTATGAAGAATGTTTTTCCCTGGAAGGGGCCAGCGAAGTCCACGTGTAAGCGTGACCATGGATGTCGGGCGGACTCCCAGGGCTGGACTGGGGCCCTTGGGGGATCCGGGCGGGATTCTTGGCAGGTCTGGCAGTGTTGGACCCAGGCCTCTATCTCTCTGTCAATCCCCGGCCACCACACATAACTCCTGGCAAGGGCCTTCATCCTCACTACCCCTGGGTGTGTCTCGTGTAGGGCTGTGAGGACCCTTTTGCGGAGGGGCTGGGGAACAACAACCCTGCTTCCCCATAACAGGCACCCCTTGTGGGCCGACAGTTCATGTTTGCGGTTTGTGTAGCCAGCGAATTCTGGCCCGGGGCTGCTGCTGGGCCATCCTCGCCACACCCAGTCCAGGACCCGGGAGATGACCCTATCTTTTGTGGAATGGTGCGCAACTTCTTGTGCCTGAATGGGTCGGTCGGGAAGCAGCTCCAGGGTCATAACCTCTTGCGCAGGCGCTGGGTCGGGGCCTGTTTCTGGTAGTGGTAGCCTGCTGAGGGCGTCTGCGTGGCCCATCGCCTTCCCAGGGCGGTGGATTAGTGCATACTGGTAGCCGGCAAGGAAAATTGACCACCTGAGGACACGTGGAGACAACACTTGGGGGGTCTGCTTCTCAGGGGCAAACAGGCCAAGCAACGGCTTGTGGTCAGTCACTATGGTAAAGGGCCGCCCGTACAAGAAATCATGGAATTTTTTTACGCCCTTCACGATTGCCAGACCCTCCTTGTCAATCTGTGAGTAGTTTCGTTCGGCTGCAGCAAGCGTCTGGGAGAAGTATGCCACCGGCACCTCTCTTCCATCCGGGAGTTGGTGTCCCAGGACAGCGCCGATGCCATAGGGAGAGGCGTCGCATGCCAGCACCACTGGCAGCCTCTCGTCGAAGTGTGCCAAGACCGAGTTCGAGACGAGCAAGTCCTTGACTGCCTGGAATGCGGCCCTTTGTCGCTGGCCCCACACCCAAGGGGCCCTTTTATCTAGGAGTCTGTGTAGGGGCTCCGCTACCGCTGCCTTATGGGGAAGGAAGGCATGGTAAAAGTTCAATAGTCCCAAGAATGACTGAAGTTCGGGCTTGCTCTTGGGCGCTGGGGCCTCACAAATGGCCCGTACCTTGTCACCGGTTGGATGGACCCCTTCTGCGTCCACCTTAAATCCCAGAAAGTCCACCTGCGGCACTCCCAGTAAACACTTTTCCCGCTTCACCTTGAGGCCCGCTGTCTGGAAACGGTGCAGGACGGAGCGGAGGCGGTCCTCAAATTCCTCTGGTGTGGGCCCGGCGATCAGCACATCATCGAAGAAGGGGGTGACGCCAGGAATCCCTTTAAGGAGAGAGTCCATTAGATTCTGGAATATGCCTGGTGCCACGCTAATGCCAAATTGCAGCCGCTTTACTCTGAATGCCCCTCTGTGCGTCACGATCGTCTGAGCCTCTGCTGTGGCTTCGTCCACAGGCAACTGTTGATACGCTTGGGCCAAGTCCAGTTTGCCAAAGATTTTTGACCCAGCCAGGGTGGCGAGGACATGGCTGACCACTGGCACTGGGTATGCATGGGCCGTGAGAGCCTTGTTTATGGTGCATTTGTAGTCTGCACAGATGCGGACCGAACCGTTAGGCTTGACGGGTGTGACAATTGGAGTTTCCCAGGGGGCGTTGGGCACCGGCTCCAGCACTCCTTGCTCCACGAGCCGGTCCAATTCCTCGTCTATGCGGGGTTTCAGGGCGAACGGGACCCGGCGGGCCTTGTGCCTGATGGGTCGTACAGTAGGGTCTAGCTGTAGGGCAATGGGGGGTCCTGTATATCGTCCCAATGCCCCATCGAAAACCTCTGGAAACTCTTTGCATATGGCGTCCACGTCCACTTGTAAGCTAGTGCGGTTCACCCCGGTAACGGCTAGCCCCAGAGGTCCAAACCATGCCAGTCCCAGTAAGCTAACGTAGGGGCCCTTAACTACCAGCAAGTCCAATTGTTGCTTTCGCCCTCGATATTGCACCCTGAAGGTCCCCACCCCTATTGTAGGGACCTTACGTTTCTGGAAGTCCCGGAGGGTGAATGGGGCCGGCCTTAGTTTGGGACCCCCATTAGGGCACAGTTCCCTTAATGTTCGGGCTGAGATTATGGATAGAGTTGAACCCGTGTCCAGCTCCATGCGGCATGGGGCTCCCTCTATCTGTACCTCTATATAAATTTTCTCTGTGCTGGGATGGGGCAACTGGAATACCTGGTAGTCCGTGATCTCCGTCGAGTTGCCTTGGTGCATGGTGCCGTGTGACCTGGGGCTCCTGGGTTGGTCATCTGATGCTTGTCGACGGGTGAGTCGAGCCTGACACACCCGGGCGATGTGTCCCAATTTTCTGCACTGCCTGCACTCTGCGTTGCGGAAACGACAGGTCCTCCTCTCGTGGTTCTCCCCGCAGCTTGCACAGTTCCCTCCTTCTCGTCGAGGCTGCTGTGGTGTGTGTGCTGCTTGAGTGCGCCGCTGTACTCGGTGTACTTCCTCCCTGTCAGATTCGGATTCGTCGGTCAGGTCTTCGTGGTAGACCCTCGGTTGGGATGGCGGGGCCGGTCGTGCCTCTTGCGTTGACCTCTCGGCGGCTTCGGTTGCCAGGGCTTCCTCCAGAGCAATCTGGAACGTGAGGTCTTTTTTGGCGTAGAGGCGTCGTTGCAACATCTCGTCCCTCAGGCCACCGACGAGGCGGTCACGAAGCATGTTCTCCAACTCTGAGAAGTTGCATAACCGGGCGGCTTGGCGGAGGGAGGTCACAAACCCAGTTATGGTTTCCCCCGGGGCTTGCCGCTTTGCGTAGAAGGCATTTCGGCAAGCTACCACCGAGGGCTGTGGTGAGAAGTGCTCCTTCAGCCGTTCCATTATTGTTTTGTAAGAGACGGTAGCGACATCTCTAGGTGCAAGGAGAGCCCGGGCGATTTCAAACGTCTCCTCTCCACAGACGCTGAAGAAGGTCGCCCTCTTCATGGCATCGTTGGTGACTTCTTTCGCTTGCAGGAGGAAGTTGAAACGGGCGGCGTACCCTTCCCAGTCTCCTGATGCTGGTTTGAATGGCGAGAAGCTGCTGTCGGTTTCCATTCTGGGTTCCTTGGGTCCTGGAGCTGAAGCCTGGATGCACGGTGCGATGCAGCGGTGCAGCAGGTGGCGGTGCTGCGGTGCAGTGCGTGGTGGCGGTCAGCTCAGCAGGATCCCACCTTCGTCGCCAGTGAAATATACTCGGAGTCGAGAGTGAATTTCATGCTCTTTATTCAGCTCATAGTCATCAAGGAGGAGAAGAGAAGAAGAATGGCTCTTTTCCCCAAACCATCTGCTTATATACATTATTTACACAATGGGCCTTGCGTGATTGGCTACTTCAGGGCTACACCTGTGGGCCAATTATATTGTGGATTGACTTCTGCCTGCAGCCTGATTGGCTGCTCCTACAGGCCAATCAGGTAGCAGATTCACTTCTGCCAGCCGCCTGATTGGCTGCTCCAGCAGGCCAATCAGGTTGCGGATTCACTTCCACCTGGAGTTGGATTGGGTAGCTCCCGCTGATTCTGAATCCTATTGTTCTAGGATTCAGCTCAGTACATAACAGGATCTAAGCCGTAGAGTTTTATTATGACACGAACGTCATGTCATTCCAATTTGCCTGCCCTCAGACCTTCACGCCCCTCCCCCCCGGAAATAGAATCCTTATGAATTGTGAACTTATCCGATCTTTTCTTTCACAGATGTAAACATGCATGTACAACGCAGCACTTCTCATAGGGACTGTGTACAAGAACACAATATGTTTACCATATTTTATCATTCATTTTTTAAAAAACCGCTTACTATATGTATGTCACAATCTTGACGACACCCCAAAATTAGCCTCATTTATTTTTAAATGCTTACCCGAGTGAATAAATTGGCACATTTTGGTTTCCTCGTTTCTTAGATGAATAAAAGATCTTGCCACTCTTCACCTTTCCCAGTATTTGAAGATGTTCAATATAGATTCAATTAACATGTTGTCAAAGGGAACACAGAGTTCAGACTGCTGTTCAGACATTACTATCTGAGAAAAAAAACCCCACTCCAGTGCAGTGTAACTTTCATATCATCTTCTTTATTCAAATTATGTGAAGAATTTTTTGGAACCATGGCCTCTGTTTCAAATAATACAAAATGTACCATCCTGAATCTTATAGCTTCCTTCAAAATGGGATGGGTGGGTGTCAGGGCCTGGGCAGAGGAGGAATGGTCAAGACCACCTCCCCATCCTGACCCTTCCAGGGAGGAGGAAGAGGAAGACAGTATAGATTTACAACAGGGGTTTGCAGGAGGTCACAGCTCAGAGGCAGATGAGGGGACAAGTTGGGGAATCATGGGAGAGCCAGAGGAACATGTTGTCATTAGAAAACATTCCAGACCCTCCATCTCTCAGAACCCAGCAAGCCTTAAAAGTAGGAGAGCAAAGAGCTCAGACAGAGGGCACTTAGCGGCACCTGTAGAGGAGACGATGAAAATGAAGAATGAGGAAGTGGGAGAGACGGGTGGGTGGTGATTCACTCGGGACAATGCTGTTATCCAAGAGTCTGGGTTCTATAGCCTCTCTCTGTAAAAACTGAAATAAAAAAGAAATAATAAAAATAAAAATAATAATAAAATAATTTTCTTTATACCCCACCCTCCCCACCCTCAGAGCGGCTAACACCAAATATAAAACAACTACTGGTTGTTAAAATACAATTCAACAACAAGACTAAATACATTTAAATTAAAAATTAAAAATGTAAGAAACTTTTTCTTGTCTTATACTTTTCTGGGCAACCAGCCAGGAGCATCTTGACACAACCAGGCCTTTGGCCAATTCAACAATCCATGGCTTTTGAAACTGTGGGGAGTGAGTTGTTGTTTTCATTCATTACTATGTTATGTATTTTTGTGTTCTTATATTACACCACCCTGTGATCTTCAGATGAATGGCGGTATAGACGTTGAATAAACAAAATAAATGAAAGTGAGGTGGTCACCTCAGGTGGCAGAATCCACAGGGGCAGTGGATTTGGGTTCCATAGTCTCTCTCTGTGAAGATTGAAATAAAAAAGAACTGTAAGAAACTTTTTCTTGTCTTTACACTTTTCTGGGCAACCACACAGGAGCTGCTGACCGCATCCTGACACACTGACACACACACACACACACAGAGAGAGAGAGGGGTGGTGGTGGTGGTGGTTACATTCATTCCATCATAGACCAATACAAAATGGGCCTTTCTGGTAAGGACGAACATTGGTTCCTGGTGGCTGCGGTACAATGGGCAGGGAAAAGATTTAGCTCCTAGTCACAAACAGGTCCTCCTTATGCATTAATGGAAGTGAAATGGCCTTATGCTCACCCTACACCTATGCAGACACTGGCCATGCGCCTGTCAACTGTGTGTTTGGCCCATACCTGCCAAGTTGCTGTCAGAGAAATAAGGGACCAGGCCGGAAATAGCAGACTGGAAGTAGCACTGCTGCCATTTTGGAACTGGGCGGAGCATGCTCAGAAGTGACTTTTGATGCTGCTTTGCCCAGTTCCAAAATGGCCGTCGCGCCAGAAGTCGCACTGCAGCCATTTTGGAACTGGGCAAAGCAGCATCAAAAGTCACTTTGGAGCATGCCCCGTCCAGTTCCAAAATGGCCACCGCACCAGAATAAACCGGGGGGAAACAAAAAATCCGTTTTTTCCAGCTAGGAACAGCTGGAAAAACGGGGATTTCCCGGGGAAAACGGGAGACTTGGCAGCTATGGTTCGGCCCCAGTGAGAAAGAGACACAGATTTGTGCCCAAAGGCTACTTCCTGTTCCCATGCATGGCCTTCCGCACTAGTGCTGAATGTGAGGCCTGGTTGGTAAGCACCCACATTTTAAAGGGAGGGAGATGGTAGACACGACCTTGCTGCCCCTCTCATGAATTTGTTGGTGGTTCTGTGTACCCCCTAATGAGATTATCCTTTAGATGGCAGCATCTATTGATCTTCCCCAGCCATGAAGCACACAGGGTGCCTTTGTGCAAGTCAATACCCTCAGTGTTGTTGTGAGGATGGGGGCGAGCATGCCACATGTGAATGAGCACATTAAAAAAAAACCCAGAGCTCTGCAACACAGGAGTCAATCAACGGAAGGAAGGAAATGGGAGTTATTCACATGGGTTCAATAAGCCAACAGATGGGTCTGGGCACCCCCCCCAACTTTACCAGCTGTGACCCAATTAGCATGACACCATGTCTGAGATCATTGCCACTGCAGAGTTAGCCAACCCAGCCATGGCTGAGGCCTGATGAAATTTATCACCTCTGTTTCAACAGCCTCATAATCCATCCATCCCTTAAACATTATTTGCTTGCATAGAGTGACCATGAAGTCGGAAACTAAACCTTAAATGTTCAGTCACTGGTTTCTCTGCAATTGTTGTTTCCAATGTCCAATGTGCATCTCTTAATTCTCACGGCCCATCCACACTTCTGCTTGTCCCAAAGAATCACAGAATTGTAGAGCTGGAAGGGACCACGAGGGTCATCTAGTCCAACCCCCTGCAATGCAGGAAACGTTTACCCAACACGGGGCTCAAACCCACGACCTTGAGATCAAGTCCCATGATCTATCAACTGAGCTATCCCAGTGGCCCAAGTGATTTAAATTGGCAGGTCTGAGAGCCTTTGCCTTTGTCCTGCTGCTTTCTTTGAGAAAACCTGTGGTTTACTGCTGAATCGGAACAAACGTCAACCTGCAGAAAACCTGATTTACATTTGTTCGGATTTGGCAGTAAAGAGCAGGTTTCTCAGGGAAAACGGGGCGGGGGGGGGGCAGGACTCTCTTGGACCTGTGACTTGAAATCACAGTTGGAGGATGGATGGCGGCTAACAGATTGAGGTTGAATCCTGACAAGACAGAAGTACTGTTTGTGGGGGACAGGAGGCGGGCAGGTGTGGAGGACTCCCTGGTCCTGAATGGGGTAACTGTGCCCCTGAAGGACCAGGTGCGCAGCCTGGGAGTCATTCTGGACTCACAGCTGTCCATGGAGGTGCAAGTCAATTCTGTGCCCAGGGCAGCTGTCTATCAGCTCCATCTGGTACGCAGGCTGAGACCCTACCTGCCTGCGGATTGTCTTGCCAGAGTGGTGCATGCTCTGGTTATCTCCCGCTTGGACTACTGCAATGCACTCTACGTGGGGCTACCTTTGAAGGTGACCCGGAAACTACAACTAATCCAGAATGCGGCAGTTAGACTGGTGACTGGGAGCAGCCGCCGAGACCACATAACACCGGTCTTGAAAGATCTACATTGGCTTCCAGTACGTTTCCGAGCACAGTTCAAAGTGTTGGTGCTGACCTTTAAAGCCCTAAATGGCCTCGGTCCAGTATACCTGAAGGAGCGTCTCCACCTCCCTCATTCTGCCCGGACACCGAGGTCCAGCGCCGAGGGCCTTCTGGCGGTTCCCTCGCTACGAGAAGCCAAGTTACAGGGAACCAGGCAGAGGGCCTTCTCGGTGGTGGCGCCTGCCCTGTGGAACGCCCTCTCATCAGATGTCAAAAAGGAAAACAGCCACCAGATTTTTAGAAGACATCTGAAGGCAGCCCTGTTTTGGGAGGCTTTTAATGTTTAAGAAATTAGCGTATTTTAATGTTTCTGTTGGAAGCCGCCCAGAGTGGCTGGGGAAACCCGGCCAGATGGGCGGGGTATAAATAATAAATTATTATTATTATTATTATTACTTGAAATCACAGGACAAACAGAAGTGTCGCTGGGCTCTAAATCATAGAAAGATATGATTGGCACATGATGGCATGTTCAATATGGGAGGATGTGCTGGTGTATGATCTCTGGATAGTATGCTGTAGCTGACATTTTCAGACCTGTAATTACAGTAAAATTGGATGTCTATTTTTTTAAACGTGTACTTGAACTTTCTCTGAACACACCCCCTTATAATGCATTAATGGACCACAGCTCTGTGTTTTGCATATTTGTTTCTTCCACGGGCTAAAGGATTCCTAAAGTTTTATGTCAGATTATTAGTAATCAAATCCTCAGTTAATTGCTACTCTTCCTGCTTGCATGTCGTATCTAAGGCTGACGGCCATCTGCTCCTGGAGGTTTATCCCCTCTGAGGTTTAGTACCTTTCTCACATAATTCTTACTATCTTTTGTTTTTCATCCCGCACTGTAGGCATACAAACAGCTTGACGGGTTTGACAGAGAGAATCCTATTATTTAGTATTTTCCCCCACTGAATTTTACGACTTTGAAGCCACACAGATATGTTAAAACGTTTCTCATAGATGCATACTTCACAACCTTCTACTTGGGGGACGTTTAATAAAATAAAAGCTTTTAGACCCAACAGCCTGCACATAAAAGTGTTTTAGGCCGCCCGTGGCCCTGATAAAAAGCATTTGTTTCCTCTTTCGGTCTCTGATCCGTTTAAACTATCAGTGGACTTAAATGACCCACGGAAGCAAATTCAAAAAGAGGTTACAGTGCCCCTGGATGCATACAGGCTAAAAAATCTGCCTCTTTTCATCTTTCCAAAAGTAGCTGGGCAAACAACAGCGTGGTCTTTATTTCAGTTAGACCAACTGATGGCGAGCACAATCGAACATGGGCAGAGCGCTTCTTGATAATGAGGAAAGATGCAGAAGTAAACCCCCTTGGCTGTCCCCACTCTATGTAAAGAAGGGATTTGAATCATGTTAGAAATCCTGACTCAACAAATCCTGAAATGATAGTAAGGGGCTCTGTTTATAAAAGCAAACTCTTACATGAATCCTAAATGGTGAGTTTATTTCTTCCAACTCCTCCTCTCTGAATTTGCTTAAAATTAGAGTTCCGTCAAGATTTGAGTCCAGGTATGCAATATTTAGGTTTGCTTGAATTTGGATTTTCTCAAAAATTAAAAAAAAAAGAAGTTAAATGGAAGCGTGCTTTGGTTTTGCTGGTTTCACAGGAGCAGTAGAGTTGGGGCAAATGGCAAAACAAATGGATAGTTTTAGAAGCCCACCTGGGAGGGATGCATATTCCTCAGCTGATGACTGCAGAATCCAGTGATGGCCTATACCGTATTTTGCCGTGTATAAGATGCCCCCATGTATAAGAAGACCCCTATGTTTTTAACCCAAAAATTAAAAAATTAAGTTGCTTAGCTTTTTGGGGGGTGGGGGGTGGGTGAGGTCACTTCCGCCAATCGCTCACCCACCTGCCCGCCACTGCCGATCGCTTGCGACACCCCCTGCTGATTGCACACCTCGCTGCAGCCGCCAATTGTCTGCCCACTCGCCGCCACCAACAGCCCACCCGCCCCCTTGCCGCAGCTGCCAATCGCCTGCCCATTCATCGTTGCCAATCTCCTGCTTGCTGCTGCCATTAATCACACACCCCTCTCTGCATTCACTATCCATGTATAAGACGACACCCAATTTTTGCCTATTTTTTAATAGCAAAAAGCATCATCATACACGGAAAAATACGGTATGTGTGAATGTGCCACCACAGATGTCACACCACCAGAATTTTCATATTAGCTGCATTTGCGTGTTCAGACCAAGAGACCTCCCCCCTAAATAAACACACATTTGACTCAAATTTTAGTTTTGGTTTTTGGCAGAATTTAGGCCACAACTTTATTGATTACAGAAAAGTGAGTGGTTGCATAGGCTCTGGTTCAACTAGCTCCCTGCACCCTTGCAGGTAGTGCTGACCCAGAGCTCCATCATAGGTCAGCCAAGGGTGAACACCTGAGGTAGGTAGAAAGCCCCAGAACAGACTCTGTCCACTCCCCCAGATGCTCCCCTGGACTCGGGCACGGGCACAACCCCCTCTCGGGGGTTGACCAAACCAAGTTGAGTCCCTGGATTCCTTTAACGGAATACCCTTCACATAGGGATGGCGAGACCGTTCTCCCATCCCTATCACCTGAACCAGTGCCTATCCGCAACCTTACAAGTTGTGACGATTTGCTACGCGGCAGGCGAAACCCAAATGGCAAGAGCCAATCAGTCAAGTGGGGAAAATTCCTGCCCTGCCCCTTTCCCAACGACAGACGACACACGATGGCATAGCAAGGTCAAACTCAAAAATGCCCTAAATATAGGGAGAGGTGGGCGGGTGTTCTGATGCACGAGCCAAAAGAGGAATCTATACTGTCTATTACTATCTCCCTCTTCTTCCTCCCTGGAGCGGTCAGGATGGGGAGGTGGTCTCTGCCATTCCTCCTCTGCACAGTACCTGACATCAGGGTCCCTTCCAACTCTATGGATTCTTGGACATGCAATACAGTTGAACCTCGGTTTATGAACACCTCAGTTTACGAATTTTCGGTTTATCGAACGCCGCGGACCCATCTGGAACGGATTAATTCACTTTCCATTATTTTCAATGGGAAAGTTCGCTTCAGTTTATGAACGCTTCAGTTTATGAAAGGCTTCCGGAAACAATTACACCCATGCTTCAGGTTAAGTACGCTTCAGGTTGAGTACTCCGTGGACCTGTCTGGAACGGATTAATCCACTTTCCATTACTTTCAATGGGAAAGTTCGCTTCAGTTTATGAACGCTTCAGTTTAAGTACTCCACAGACCGTCTGGAACAGATTAATCCACTTTCCATTACTTTCAATGGGAAAGTTCGCTTCAGTTTATGAACGCTTCAGTTTATGAACAGACTTCTGGAACCAATTGTGTTCATAAACCGAGGTACCACTGTAAATAAATTGCAGTCCAGAAACATTCGAAATATGAAGTGGAGGAGGTGACCCAGGCAAAAATAAAGGGAACAGGCATTGGGGGTATAGCTGCCAACTCTCCCGTATTCCCCGGGAAACCCCTGTTTTTCCGGCTGTTCCCAGCAGAAAAAAACGAATTTTCTTGTTTTTCCCCAGTTTATTCTGGCGCGGTGGCCATTTTGGAACTGGGCGGAGCATGCTCAGAAGCCACTTTTGATGCTGCTTTGCCCAGTTCCAAAATGGCTGCAGTGCGACTTCTTCTGGTGCTGTGGCCATTTTGGAACAGGGCAGAGCAGCATCAAAAGTTGCTTCTGAGCATGCTCCGCCCAGTTCCAAAATGGCGGCAGCGCTACTTCCGGTCTGCTACTTCCGGCCCGGTCCCTTATTTCTCAGGCCGGAACTTGGCAGCTATGATTGGGGGGCAGAGGAAAGGCAGGCGAGTGAAGAAACTGGTGGCCAAGGTTCAGTGGCAGCCTTCTCCTAGAGTGCCATTCTCCAGTAGGCTTGCTGCTCGGTGAATAGGCTTGCTGCTCTCTCATACAGAGGCTAGGACAGCAGCAAGCCTATTTGCTGAGGGCACCCAGAGATGGGCGGCATGTGGACGAGGAGGAGGAGGAAGAGAAGCTGCTTCCACTTCGCACAGTGGCTATGGTGCAGCAGGGCAACGACTTCCTCTTCCTCCTCAGTGCTGTTCCTCTTGAGTGCCGCCTAAGGCAGCTGCCTCAGCCCGCCTCATTGGTGGGCTGGCTCTGTTCTTCTTCACCCGACTGTTTCCATATTCTTTAGCGTCTATTTTGAGAAAAATCATAACTGCCACCCTCACCCTTGCACATCCCTGCGCATTACCAATATTTCCACTGAGATAATTGGTTTCTTCTGCATTTGCAGCCTAAAGGGTAAACAGGGTATTAAAACCCTGACAGCTATTTAAAATGAAAAGCAGCCTCAGGAGGCTGCAATTTGGAAAAGAGGGGCGAGAGAGGGAACGCTTAGTTTTTAAAACATGCATCTGGAACGGGGGTGGATGGGTGGGAGGGAGGGAGAGAAAACTACCAAGAGGGAGTTTTAAGTGCGAAACCAGCCATCAGAAAGAATTAACCCACACACACTCCTCTGCTCCAAATTGAAGCCTGTAGGTGCTTATTTCCATTTTTTAAAAAAATTAGTCAGCTCTCAAGCTTTCATTTATATAAAAATAAATAAACCTCTCCCCTCAATCTTCTTGGAATATTGAGGCAACTTTGAAACCACAAGTCAAATGTTGTATTTTTATTTTATTTTTATTTTTTTTAATCGGAAACTGGCTTGAAGCAAAAAGCAAAGTGATCTGTGAAACATTTGATTTATCTTAAAATTCCCACCATCTCCCGAAAAGGCAGCCTGCCAACTGCTCTGTTTTTCTTTTCGCAGGCTTATCCACCAAGCATGCCTATTCCCATGTCCAAAGCAGCCCGGAAGCCTTTGTGAGTGCCAAAGCCACCTGCTATCGTTTTGACAGCATCCACCAGGAATTTATGGGGCATCAACTCAAACATCTGTTGCATGCTGAGAACAAGGGGGAGAGTGTAAAAATCAGACTGTTGTGCTCATTGACTTGCAGTCTGAATTGTAAACAAGCCCCACACAGATGAATATTAGTGTGCTTCAGAAATGGGGCGTTATTTTACCATAAACTGTCATGGGGGGTGGTGGTCATGGACTGGCGGCAGAAGGTTTCAGGTATTGATCCCTGGGGTTTCTTGTAGCAGGACCCCCCACTTGAGACCCTGGAGAGCTACTGCCACTTAGGGTAGACAGTATAAGGCTAAGTCAGGGGTTGGCAAACTAAGGTCTGTGGGCCGGATCAGGCCCAGTCGCCTTCAGGATCCAGCTCGTGGACTGTCCGTGGATTGGCGTGGGGGATTCTGTTCGTTCAGGCTGTGCCATTTTTTCCTGCGCCATTCCATTCCCCCCCCCACAGACACCGCAGTGGTGCCTCCTCCCTCCCTCCTCCTGGCTTCTCCCCGCCCTGCCTAGAGGAGGAAGGGGGCTGGGCTGAGTGCCATTGTAAGCAGCCCCTCTCCGGAGCCAGCCCTTTCACACCGCTCATCTTCCCTCCTCCTCCTCCGCCGCCGCCCTGGTGCTCCTGTGGGCCAGAGAGTGGAGTGGACAAGCTTGCTTTGCCTACCCACCAGAAGAAGAAGAAGAAGCAGCAGCAGTAGCAGCAGTGGTGGTGGCAGCCTCCGGGAGGTAAACGCAGCGGCTGAGGCTGGGAGTGGGGAGGACTACTTGCTCCCCTCACCTCTTTTTCCAGCTCCCCCCCCCCCCAGTGCTGCTTCTTCGGTCCGCCACAAGGTCTGAGGGACAGTGGACCGGCCTGTGCCTAATTTTTTTTGCCAACCCCTAGGCTAAGTGGATGAATGGATTAACGCAGTCTGAGTCAGCTTCATACCAAAGCAATGGGCAGAACCCCTCTGAGAAATTTCACAGCCTTATTTAAATGGTTTTTGCTGCTCTAGAAAGGCTTCCACTCCTACCCCCAAACTTCCATGGCAAGTTTCTACCCCTTTTGCAATGAGAAGACCACACACTGTTAAGTAAGTTTAAAATGCTTTACTTACAGATTCATGGTCTCAGTCATGCATTGTTCCACGCAACAGCAAGGATAATACAAGCAAAATACTCTTGGGTAGTAAGTACAGAATATAGTTCTGAGCATGTGGCACTCACACATGGCTGTCTCATTATATAATGCAGAGAGAGATAGAGAAAGGAAGTAAAAAGGCTTCACTTCCTCTCCAGAGGAGAGGAAGCGTGGCCTAGCTGGGTCTATCTAGTAATACAACTCTATGGTCCTTTACCCCTTCATGCATTAACTAGAAGTCATGCATAGTTATGTTCGACTACAATTTCCTTCAAAGATCTAGCATGGAAAAAAGAAGGGAAAGGGCTATCAGAGCAGGATAATGAGAAATTCAAGGATTCCTCTTCCCAAATATGGGATAATTGGCTCTCAGCCTTTTGATTTATGGCTGGTACATAGCTGTCAAGTTCTCCCTTTATTTAAGGGAAATTCCCTTATGCTGAATAGGCTTCCTCGTGAGGAAAGGGAAAACTTGACAGCTATGGGCTGGTATAGCTGGGGATGTAGCACGCCCCAAGGAAGGGCTGGAATAGACTATGGGCTATTTTTCAGCACGGGGTGACTAGCAACTGAATGTGCCGCTCCGTTAAAAAGCAACACCCTTGGCGTTAAGATCTGCAGTGCTTTATATTCATATGCAGTCTTCAAGTAATGAAAATACTTATGTGAACTAGCCTTGAGTCAATGAGATAAGTAGAGATTTGCGGAACACACATTAGGCATGGTTATTCCTGTGGTATAGACTGGAGAATGCTAATCACACAGTTTGCCACATGTTGTATTGTGGAATCTTTATATTATGAAGTATAGTCCATTTTTGTGGGTTTCCCACAAATTTCCCATTCAGGGCAAACAAAAGAGAGCAAAGGTTTCTGTCACATAGTAAGTAACTTGAGTTTCAAAGCTCCCCAAAGACTCCTGCTCGGAGGCCATATAATAAAAACTGCAATTTTTGTAGTTATGTGGAAGGAAGCAGGAAGAGTTACAGTCATGATATACGAACTTTTATTCTGACATGTGCATGATTAAAAGCTCAATTATTGTAGCATGACCTTCTTATGCATGAGGATATGTCATAATAGGAGTCTAGAGACTCTCATATAACATTGGAAATGAAGGTGGAGAAAGGCTTGTTACACAACGATCAATGTGAATGGCACACCGGGGAAGGGAAACGGGGATGCAGAGATACCCTTAGCCATCAATTGTGTTAATGTAGTGGTTAGGAACTCATGGCAAAGTTACCATTCTTGGCCAGCTGCGGGGTGAGTGCAGGTGGAACATGACATTTCTTGACTTTCAGTACCAGGGGGGAAATATGAACCTGTTTTTATCAACCTCCAAGCAGCAGAAAAGAACTAAAGATGCAGAACTTATGTTGTAGGATCCATTCACTAGAAAATTCCCACCCCCCTTGCCTTGAGGAGCTTACAGTTGTTGTTGTTTTTTTAAAAAATATATTTATACTTTTCAGATATACAGTACCTCGGTTTATGAACACAATTGGTTCCGGAAGTCTGCTCATAAAATGAAGCGTTCATAAACTGAAGCGAACTTTCCCATTGGAAGTAATGGAAAGTGGATTAATCTGTTCTAGACGGGTCCGCGGAGTACTCAACCTGAAGCGTACTTAACCCGAAGCATGGGTGTAATTGGTTCCGGAAGTCTGTTCATAAACTGAAGCGTTCATAAACTGAAGCGAACTTTCCCATTGAAAGTAATGGAAAGTGAATTAATCCGTTCCAGATGTGTCCACGGCGTTCGTAAACCGAAAATTCGTAAACCGAGGTGTTCGTAAACCGAGGTTCCACTGTATACATTTCACTGATTTTACAATCATTTTGACATTTTAAAACTTGACTTCCTTTCCCCTCTTTCTGCGGTTCCGTAAATTTATTTTTAATATCTTTTGCCTATCCAAATTAACTTAACTTACTCATTTATTTATCTTATGTAGCTGCAGGTTATTACAGCAATCCTGCCAGCATTGTTATCTGCTTACAATTTATCTGCAAATATTCAATAAACCATTTCCATTCTTTTATAAAAAAAGTTTATTATCTTGATTTCTTATTCTCCCGGTAAGTTCCGCCATTTCTGCATATTCATAAGTTTTTGTATCCTTTGCTGGGACTTCTTCTTCTTTCCATTTTTGGGCAAGTAACATTCTCATGCACTCAATGCCGGATTTACGTATAACCTAAATAAGCTATAGCTTAGGGCCCCACTCTCTTGGGGGCCCTCCAAAAAATAAAAGAAAAAAAACCCCTGCATACTTCTTAATTGTATTTCAGTTCAACAATTACTTTGATAAAATACATATTTTGTTATGTGCAAATGGCTTTAGATACCTATTAGTTCCATAAATTACCATATAGCATATATTCAACACAAAAAAAACAGTGACAATTTGTTGTTGACAAAAGACAGTTGGACATATAAAGGGCCTCATCAAACCTAAATGTATGCACTAGAGAAAATTGTGATAATTACAAATAACCCAATATACACCTGTACAGTGGTACCTCGGGTTAAGAACTTAATTGGTTCTAGAGGTCCGTTCTTAACCTGAAACTGTTCTTAACCTGAGGTACCACTTTAGCTAATGGGGCCTCCCGCTGCCTCAGCGCCACCGCAGCACAATTTCTGTTCCCATCCTGAAGCAAAGTTCTTAACCCGAGGTTAGCGGAGTCTGTAACCTGAAGCGTCTGTAACCCGAGGTACCACTGTAGTTGCTGCTGGCGTAGAAGTGCACTAGCACATTCTTTTGTGGGTCAGAGTAAATTGTCATATTTTCATTATAATTATTATTTTTGGTGGTCTCTATTGCCACAACCCTATTTCCATGTATGCATCTAGATCTAGGGAAGTAATAGTACCACTGTATTCTGCTTTTGAATTATGGTGCTGGAGGAGACTCTTGAGAGTCCCATGGACTGCAAGAAGATCAAACCTATCCATTCTTAAGGAAATCAGCCCTGAGTGCTCCCTGGAAGGACAGATCGTGAAGCTGAGGCTCCAATACTTTGGCCACCTCATGAGAAGAGAAGAATCCTTGGAAAAGACCCTGATGTTGGGAAAGATGGAGGGCACTAGGAGAAGGGGACGACAGAGGACGAGATGGTTGGACAGTGTTCTCGAAGCTACGAACATGAGTTTGACCAAACTGCGGGAGGCAGTGCAAGACAGGAGTGCCTGGCGTGCTCTGGTCCATGGGGTCACGAAGAGTCGGACACGACTAAACGACTAAACAACAACAACAACAATTCTGCTCTGGTCAGACCTCACATGGAGTACTGTGTCCAGTTCTGGGCACCACCGTTCAAGAAGGATACTGACAAGCTGGAACGTGTCCAGAAGAGGGCAACCAAAATGGTCAAAGGCCTGGAAACGATGCCTTATGAGGAACGGCTTAGGGAGCTGGGTATGTTTAGCCTGGAGAAGAGAAGGTTAAGGGGTGATATGATAGCCATGTTCAAATATATGAAAGGATGTCATATGGAGGAGAGAGGAAGATTGTTTTCTGCTGCTCCAGAGAAGCGGACACGGAGCAATGGATTCAAACTACAAGAAAGAAGATTCCACCTAAACATTAGGAAGAACTTCCTGACAGTAAGAGCTGTTTGGCAGTGGAATTTGCTACCAAGGAGTGTGGCGGAGTCTCCTTCTTTGGAGGTCTTTAAGCAGAGGCTTGAGAGGCATATGTCAAGAATGCTTTGATGGTGTTTCCTGCTTGGCAGGGGGTTGGACTGGATGGCCCTTGTGGTCTCTTCCAACTCTATGATTCTATGATTCTATGTGCTCCTTTCACCTGAGTATAGCGTCACCATTTTTCTTCTGGCGACCCCCCGCCAACACCAAACAAATGACAGCCCTTTCTTCCGATTGCTGCATGTTGAGGTAATGCCTGGTTCAGGGGAGCTACACACAAGTGACAGAAAAATCTTGCCTTTATTGCTCCACTGGCAATATGAGCTCCCTGCCTGGAAGCATTCTTCCGCATAAGCACAATATTTTTATTATATCCGCCCACTTGTGTCACTTCATACATGATAAGAAGGCCAATCCTATGCATGGTCGTTCAGAAGTAAGTTTTGTTGTGCCTTATGAGGCTTGCACTGTAGTAAGCGTGTTTAGGATTCCAGCCTTAGGGTACAATCCTATAACTACTTATCCGGGTATAAGCCCACTGAACTCAATGGATTGCACTTCTGAGTAGCTTTGTACAGGACTGTGCCGTACATTTTCTTTCCAGAGTGTGCCCGTTGCGACATATGAGAATACTAAAACAATTGCTTTGATCCTGCTCCCAATAAAATATTAAAATCACAAAAGAATGGATTTACCTTTTTCTCAGTACAGTGGTACCTTGGTTCTCAGACTTAATCCGTTCCAGAAGTCCGTTCCAAAACCAAAGTGTTCCAAAACCAAGGCACACTTTCCCATAGAAAGTAATGCAAAACGGATTAATCTGTTAATAGCAACCCCTAAAACAGAATTTAACATGAATTTTACTATCTAACGAGACCATTGATCAATAAAATGAAAGCAATAAACAATGTACTGCGGTCACACAAAAATGAGCCACAGAAGCGCAAAATAAATAGCAAAACCAGACAGACCTCAGCGTAACACTCAAATCGGAAGCCTAACACTCAAAACGGAGCACGTTCAGCTTCCGAAAAAGGTTCGCAAACCAGAACACTTACTTCTGGGTTTGCAGGGTTTGGGTTCCAAGTTGTTTGAGAACCAAGGTACCACTGTACATACAGAAAATATTTTCCTCGTCTATTTCACAAAAATATGCATTATTGTTCTGTCTGTATCCTACCATGAAATCTGTAGTTTTGGCTACTTGTGCAAGTGAGATTTCTTCTTCTCTTCTTCTGGGTTTTCGTCAACCTGTTTTTGTCATTGATTGTCCTTTATAATTAAATCTCATTTCAGCACCATCTGGCCTGTGTCTCTGCTCCATTTAAGGTGTTTCCCCTTTGGCTGGGAGCAGAACATTTGGGAATCTTCAATTACATATTCCTTCTAGATATCACATTAACAGCTGTGATTACCACCTACTGCAGGTTCCTTGATCACGCGGGACATCACTGCCTTAGATTCTGAAACAATTCAAGAAAAGTGTGTGTGTGTGTGTGTGTGTGTGTGTGTGTGTGTGTGTGTGAGAGAGAGAGAGAGAGAGAGAGAGAGTCTTGATCAATTCAGATTGATTTCAAAAATTAGTTATTTATATATTGGCTGATTTTATTTCTCCTCTGCCACGGGCTTTGGACAACTACCAATAGCTTGTTGAAAAACACAAAGTCTAGTTATCCTTCTCAAGGCCTGAAAATAGCTTACACTGTTTGCATACCCCTCAAATGTCCCGGAAAAACTGAGACATCCATTTTTTGCTGCAAGAGCACTGCAGCCATTTTGGGTGTGGCGATCTTGCTCGATTCTGCGCTGAGATCTCCCCCCAGGAAAACATTTGTTTGGTGCCGTGATCTTGCATTGTGCTTCTTGGGGTGCCGCGAGAGCACAGCCCTGGAAAAGCCACGTCTTTGGGGCTCCGTGATCTCGCATGGGAAGATGCGCGTCTTGGTTTTGGGACTCAACATGTCGGGGTGGATGTAATTGCTGTGCTAGACTTTTCCACATACAGTAATACCTTGGGTTACGAACACGATCCGTTCCGGGTCGCAGTTTGTAACCTGAAAAGTTCGTAACCCAAAAAAGTCCCGAACCACCATTTTGCACATGTGCAAAGCGCTATTTTCGCTATTTTCACACTTTGCGCATGCGCAAAGCGCGCACACCGCTTCTGCGCGCGCGGGGCGAAAATACTTCCGGGTTTGCGCAGTTCGTAACCTGAGTTGTTCGTAACCCGAGGTGTTCGTAACCCGAGGTACGGCTGTACAGTAAACCTGCAACTTATTGCACATTCTGCTTTATGCGCTTGGCAATTTAAAAATAAAAATAAAAGTGTTTGGGCATCTGGGGGAAAAGACTTTCGCAGCCCCACCTGCCATTGACCCCAATGCGTTTTGACTATATGCAATTTTACCTTAGGCACGATCCTCAGAATGTAACCCCCTCATAAATTGTGGCCTAACTGTATTAGACACTGCCACTCACACATACATACAGGAGGAAGTAAATGGGTGAATTCAGGGATATCTCTAATCTGGAGTCTAAATCTTTCCCTTCACTCTGGTGACAGGCGGTTCCCCCGCACAGGGCACTGAGAAGATCCATAATTGAGAAGATCCAATTTGGGGCGCCAAATTTTGGGCTAGCTTAGGGCACCATATTACCAAAGATTACCAGAGTCCACTCCTGCTTGTGACTCCGGTTTCTGACTTAAGGGTAGGTTTATCTGTTTTTCTACTTTAGTCCAGGTTATTGAACAGAATCCCACAGAATAATGGGAACTATTGGGGGGGGGGGAAACATCCAGTCTTGACTTCTCTGCCACCTCTACCTACAAGGTTATTTTCCAGAGTATAGTGGCAGAGATACAAGGTTGGTTTCCTGCTATTCTAGAGAGATAAATAGATAAGTAGTAAGGTCAAAAATACACCGTACATATTCTCTTCAGAGATTTTCTTTGGAAGGTGTTTGACGGTGTTTCTGCCCATTACTTTGAAATGTTTTGCCCCCACCAAAGGTAGGTTTTGTTCAATTATTATCAAGAGAAGTCAACCTCCCAAAAGATCTTTGTCATCACTCTTGACATCACCAAGACGGCTGCCTCAGATATCATCCATTAGCTGACTCGCCTTACTAATGGCTTTTCAGCTTTTGACACTGCAAAAGCCATTTTATTCTCAGCTGTTTTTGCCTGATTCTAGGAAAACATTTTTGCCATTTAATGGGTAGCATGCAGTATTCTTAAAGCCAATGGCTCTCTGTGCAAACAGTTGTTACATAAGCAGAGCCAGATAATGTAGTGGAAAAATTGCTCCCAGACAAATCTTTCAAAGCATTAATGGGGGGGGGGTGAGTATTCTGCTTTGTGTGTGTATGTTTAATGTTTGAAGGGAACAAAGCACTTATTTGAACACTGTTTCATGCTCACTACTTCCTCAAGCAGCAGAAAGTTTCCATGGCAGCCTTTTAAAGGTTTGGTTTTCTTGAATCTTGTGTAATATCTGTTTATTTACAAATATACATGCTGAGCCTGGGAAGGCAGACTGACAGCCAGCTAGACAGCAGAAAGCATCCTCTACTCAAAAGCAAACAGCATGCCCCATGGCTCCTTCTTATCAGGCTACATAATTCTTTCTCATGCCTATTCACAGGGCCATCCCACCCATGGGGCAAAGTGAGGCAATTGCCTCAGGCAGCCAGATCCTCAGTAGTTGTTCAGCTTGCTAGGCTTGATTGTTGTTGTTATTGTTTAGTCGTGTCCGACTCTTCGTGACCCCATGGACCATAGCACGCCAGGCACTCCTGTCTTGCACTGCCTCCCGCAGTTTGGTCAAACTCATGTTCGTAGCTTCGAGAACACTGTCCAACCATCTCGCCCTCTGTCGTCCCCTTCTCCTAGTGCCCTCAATCTTTCCCAACATCAGGGTTTTTTCCAGGGAGTCTTCTCTTCTCATGAGGTGGCCAAAGTATTGGAGCCTCCGCTTCAGGATCTGTCCTTCCAGTGAGCACTCAGGGCTGATTTCCTTCAGAATGGATAGGTTTGATCTTCTTGCAGTCCATGGGACTCTCAAGAGTCTCCTCCAGCACCATAATTCAAAAGCATCAATTCTTCGGCGTTCAGCCTTCTTTATGGCCCAGCTCTCACTTCCATACATCACTACTGGGAAAACCATAGCTTTAACTATACGGACCTTTGTTGGCAAGGTGATGTCTCTGCTTTTTAAGATGCTGTCTAGGTTTGTCATTGCTTTTCTCCCAAGAAGCACGCGTCTTTTAATTTCGTGACTGCTGTCACCATCTGCAGTGATCAAGGAGCCCAAGAAAGTGAAATCTCTCACTGCCTCCATTTCTTCCCCTTCTATTTGCCAGGAGGTGATGGGACCAGTGGCCATGATCTTGGTTTTTTTGATGTTGAGCTTCAGACCATATTTTGTGCTCTCCTCTTTCACCCTCATTAAAAGGTTCTTTAATTCCTCCTCACTTTCTGCCATCTAGGTTGTGTCATCAGCATATCTGAGGTTGTTGATATTTCTTCCAGCAATCCTAATTCCGGCTTGGGATTCATCTAGTCCAGCCTTTCGCAGGCTTGATTACATTTATCTATATAATTAAATGAGACCATTTGACTGTTTCTGTAGGTGTAGAACTTCCCAAAAGAAGCTACACCCCCCCCACCCCCAATTGCCATGACTTCAAACTTTAACATTCAAAATGCTAGATGGGAACTGAAGTGCTGGAAGTAAACTGGAGAGGTATCTTCCTTGTCACGTAAGATGAACACACACAATTATAAACTCATTCTAAGGTAAATAAGAGGGAAAGATTAATCAGCTTCTTATTATCTCGTCAGGAAAATACTAGGAATGTCAATTATCCTGCTGTGAATTGCTTTCATTTGATGCAAAACAAAAAGTCCTCCACATGCCTTCAATCACATAACCATTAGATGACAAGAGGGAGTAGGCATCAAAGAGGGAAAATAGCTTCATAACCTTTTCTGTCTTTCTTGAGGCTAATTCATGCATATGAGAGCAGGAGTTTGCTTACTTGGGTGGCACATGCTCTAGAGTCAGAACAATACAGGGCAGATTAGCATGGCAAGAGCACATTTTATCCCTGCTTTCATTCATTCAGATAAAAAGCACTTGTAAATGTTGGAGATTCATTCCCCGTGTCTGCTGTCATGGGATTGTTGTCTATCACATGATGGTGTATGTTTTCATTCCACAGTGGGAAGTGACGAAGACGGGATGTTTGTGTTACCGTGTTTCCTGAAGTGGGACTATTGTCCTTTGTTCACTCTCTTTGCTGTCTGATGCTAGAGAGAGAGGGAGCCATGTTGCAGTGCTCTGAATGTATTATATGTAAATAAACGTAGATTAGCAAAAATGCTGAGTTGCTGAAGTCTGTTACACAATTGCGAACCCTCTGCGGATCCCTAAGTGTGCGAATGCTTCTTGGCATTAGTCACTGTTCTCTCCCTCCTGGTTGATCGGGAGGGAGGGAGGGAACACGCCAGTCGGGCATGTGTCTCTGCCAGGGTCCTACTCGAGAGTAGGAGATCCTAACAGTAAAATGCTTAATAATCTCTAAGCTGTGTACTGTTGAAAAAGCAAGTTATCATTAAAACACAAAACAGCAGCAGCAACAAAAACACATGGGAGCAAATAAGAGCAAATAAAACAGATTTGGGAGATTCAGACATGTAAACAGGTCTTACTAGTGAAGTACAGTCATACCTCGGGTTGCGAACGTGCTCTGTGCAGGAGGCGCGTTCGCAACCCGCAGCCCTGCGTCTGCACATGCGGGTGACACAATTCTGCGCTTCTGCGCATGATGTCATTTTGTGTTTCTGCGCATGCGCGAGCGCCGAAACCTGGAAGCAACCCGCTTCGGTACTTCCGGGTTCGGAGCGGAGCGCAACCCGAAAACGCGTAACCCACAGCGTTTGCAACCTATTCCATATTTGGAGGCGGAGCTTGTTGAGTGCATGCGCTTCATGGATAACAGGTACAATCAGGTAGCATGACTGGGAAAGACCTCCCCATGAGATCGTGGAGATTGCCAGCAAACCTATGCAGCTTACTACTCTACAAATCCTATACTCTTTAGCATTAGCATAGCATAGCATACCCACTGCATTAGAGATTGATTGGGGATTGGCCCCACTGCTGAACATGGAGGGCAAGGCCAGGACCAGCTCCTGGCAGGGCCGGCTCAAGGCATTTTGGCATCTGAGGCAAACCACAAAATGGCTCCCCCATCCCCACCAGGGAAGAAGTGGTGAGTGAAGTTCTACATCAGGACAGGAACAGGGGAGAGGGGGATAAAGATCTACATCAGGATCTGCTGCCCCCGTGGATCCTGCCGCCTGAGGCAGTCACCTCACCTTGTCTCATGGATGGGCTGGCCCTGGCATCTTCTGGCAGCTGCTGCCCCTGTGTCATGAATCCTGAAGGGACATTGTGTAGGGGCTGGTTGGACCAAGACAGGGTGGCAGGAGGGGGAGGAGCTGCATTTTGACAACTGTGTGGAGGGACCCATCAGGTTGGGACAGGCAGCATCGGGGAAGGCAATTGCAGATGAGGAGTCGGGTCCCAGGGAGGGTACTCAGTGGAACACTACCACTGCTGTCAATTTCTGTCCAGGTAAGTCCACCAAGGATTGGGGTGGGGGGAGGAAAGGTTCCATTGCAGGAGGGGGCGCACCAGAAGACTCTGTGCTGAGGTCCCCATTAAGGCTGGAGCCTGCCCTCTCATGGGGACTTACTTCTGAGCAAGCATGCATAGGATTTTTACCTCTACCTTCCTGAGAAAAGCCCAGCTGAGAAGCTCAACAGAGGCGATAGATACCTTGCTGAGACTAAAGGGCGACGAAAACATCACCAGAAACTTACCAGATTTTATTACTTACTGTATTTGTTTCACCCCCACCCCTCACTCCCTGAAAGATAGGATATTCCAAGGCAAGTGTTACAGAATCTGTTCCTTTGTGAGGGAAGAATCATAGAATCATAGAGTTGGAAGAGACCACAAGGGCCATCCAGTCCAACCCCCTGCCAAGCAGGAAACACCATCAAAGCATTCTTGACATATGGCTGTCAAGCCTCTGCTTAAAGACCTCCAAAGAAGGAGACTCCACCACACTTATTGGCAGCAAATTCCATTGTCGAACAGCTCTTACTGAATAATGAGGGCAATTGGGTACTATGGGCTTTTTAAAACTATACATTGAGCAACAGGGAGATGACATCAGGCAGCCTTATAGCGTAGTGTACTAGTCTCCAAAGTGACGTCGCCCCACCCCCAACCAACAGCACCCACCCACTTACGACCTGTCCCCAAATAATTCACTAACTCTTCTCCTATCTTCTTTCACAAATGCTCCATCAGATGTCTCCTTCCAGGAAGGTGGCTGGCATGTGGGAGGAAAGTTTCAATGGCTCACCGTGGACACCAGCTATCAAAAATCATTAAGTAAGCATCACCAGCTATCAAGCTATACCCCAACCCAAGAAAAAGCTTACAGAAGAGTCAACAATAATATAAAGTAAAATAGATGAAGTTGGATCTCTCTCTCTCTCTCTCTCTCTCTCTCTCTCTCTCTCTCTCTCTCTCTCTCTCTCTCTCTCTCTCTCTCTCTCTCTCTCTGTGAATTTATTCTGCCATCATTTCATATCCTGTTCAGTCCACAATGATAGCTGCTTCACCGTAATAAACTGTTAAGCATGCCAGACAGACAGGGAAGGATATTAAAGCAGATGAAATGAGATAGGTGGAAATTGTAACACGTATTCCTATAGCAAAACACCCAGTCTTCTCTTCCCCACTCAGATGGAACCCCTAGGAGAGCATTATGAAACAGTTTCTGTTTCATAATGCTGTTGATGGTATCAATATCAGACACATGGCAGAGGCAGAACCAAGTCACAAAACCACAGTAGACCTGGACTTAAGAATCAGGTTCTGCATTACAGAAAATATTCACGTCGCGTTTTCTCCTCGGTGGTGACCCTGTGTTTAAGCTGCACCTCTTCAAGCCGCAGATCGGGGTTTACATTATTGCACGCTCCTGTTAAAAACAACAACAAATAAATCCCTGCACATAGAAAATTACCATGTCAGGGAGAAGACCAGGTTTATCCAGTTTTCTGTTTGGAAGTTTTCTTCTTTGATATGGAGAGCTATTTCATCATATAAGCCTGCATCGGCAGTCTGCTGCAGTACAGCTCAGACACATGTTGGCTACCTTGGGGACGTCTAGGCAAGTGACTTACGACAAAATAAATGAGAGCCAGTTCCTTTTGTTGAGGTCAGTGTTGCAAGCAGTAAAGGCAAGAAAAGACATTGTGTTGACCTTTGCAGTTTACATGGAAAGTCATCACATGCTGAGATAATGATAGAACTTTACCCTTGATGGGGTCTTGAAGCCTGCAGAGAGTACTGTAGTATTAAATTTATCCAGCCAGGCCTCTTGGGCCATAGATAATTTTTAGCTCATTGAAGAGAATTTGTTGATAATAGTGGAAAGAGAATATAAGAAGGCATGGGCCACAGTTTAGAAGAATTAAGATTTCATGCTAGATGTTGCGGTCCTTAGACATTTACTCCATCACTTAAGTTAAGATGCTGAAGAAGATTGGAGATGGAGACTTGGATCCGAAATAATTGAAAGTGAGATGAGTCAATGCGAAAGAAAATTTAGCTAAAGTGAATAGATAACAAAGTATTCATTCTATTTCCATCCCAGCATCTCTAGAGTAAACTATTTTGATATTAACACCAAGGTATTTCAAATTATTGTATTTTCCATAGCTTTGTCTCCCTGTTTCAAAAATCTATAGTGTGAATGCCACAAATATCAGGCATTTGCTTGTGCTAATACAAGTTATTTCTCCAGTTTTCTGTGCTAGAAAGGACCTGTTGCAATCAGCAGCATTTTCTTGTAAAAAATATAGCCCCCAATTTCCTTTGTTCATGGAACAGCAAGAAGTAGGTTATATTTGTCGGTAGTTACATAAACTGAAAGAAAGGGCTCAGGAAAGCTTGACAGACACACAAGTAATTACATGTTTTGTGTTTTGACTCATATTATACAGGATGATGACTTGTTCTGGCTGAAGGCCCATCATAAGCACAAAAATAAGCGCTTCAGACACATTCATTCTGCACAACAGACGGAAATTAGCAAACCTTTCTTGAGAAGGCATCGCCTTCCTCCCACACATCCTTTGCCACCTTCCATCTCCCCTTGAACCGAAGTAAACCAGAGCTGAATATGCTCAGACTCCTCACACTAAGGATGTGTGATTATGGATGATGGGCAGATCCCTTCTACGTCGACTCCATAAATAATCAGGAGCAGCTACCTGGTAGCCCAGAAGGCAAATCTTCATCTGGCTCCTAGGAGACCTTATTTTTTAAAAACCAAGGTTAACCACTTTGCTCACAGTTCAGCTCCGAAAGAAAAGAAGCAAGGATTGGGCCATGTCATGTTTGGACCATGTCATGTTTATTATATTGCTATGCATTCTGGAAAGGCACAGCACCATGGTTGATCTGTTTCTTTGGGGCAGCAGAAAGACAGGTCAAGATGGAGGCTGGAGAGTTGCAGCAATGATGAGCAACATGTAATTGCCCATAAGACATAGACAAGATAGAGGTGATGTTGACAGGAAATGGCCATGGTTTGGAGGGAATCAGCCCGCCTGTGGTTGTTGTCTCTGATTAGCCTGGGGGTTCTCCTTGATGGAGAAGCAGGCTGGAGTTGTTGACAGAAGTACCTTCAACTATAGTTTGTGGGAATGTTAGGGGTGTGGATTAGGATATATTATTAGATAGATCCTATCCAAGCTTGTGTTAGCAAGCTTCCAATATCAGCAGAGTGACATTCCCCTTTTGTGCGCAGCAAAGCGTGAGCGTTAGGTTTGTTAGAACCTCTGCAACAATATTATACTTCAATATTATACTTCCTGGCAAAGTCCCCTTTGTCCCTCTTAAAAGAAATACACGACACAATAGTATTAAAATAAGATAGTTTACTCACATGACATCCTGAGTTAACAGCGTAATCTCAGAAAGGCAGGCTTACGTAGAAAAGTTACAAATATGTACATCTGGAGTCTACTTAGTAAAGTGAGGCTCCATCTGGACTCTCTCTTGGCAGCAGGCCGAGAGGGAGAACCATCCTAACTGTAGATTCTCTGGAGATGTGTTCCCATTGAAGGAGAAAAGGCTAAGAGAGAGAATGGCTGCTGGCTAGGGGCTTTTCTCTGCCAGCTAATCCATCTCATCTGCATGTCTGGAGGAACAGGAAGCTGAACTTAGTCAGGTGTCCCTCCAGGTGAGTTCCTCTTAGTGGACACTCTAGGAACTGTTGTGACTTGTCTGCCCCAGTGTTCCATCCCACATAGTTTACTCATTAGGAGGTTTTTGACTCATTAGGAAGCAGTTCCATTTTTCCAGGCAAGCGAGAACTTGTTATGTTGATCCATACTTCTGTAACTTCCAGACTTGATTACTGAAATGGGCTTCACTTGGAGCGGCCCTTGAAGACTACTCTGGAGCCTGAGCTGATGCAGAATGCTGCTGATCTTCTGACAGGTGCTACAAGGACCACCCATTCTAATCTCTTCTGGGCTGATTGGAGTTCTTGTCCAAAACGTTTGAAAGGCACCAGCTTGGTGAAGGCTACCTCGCAGCTTCCCAAGGCCACATATTTGCCACCTAGCTCTAACAACACAAACTGCATCTCTTCATCTGGCTGCGTTCAGTATTGCGGTGTTTTTTTAAAGGACGTTTGCATATTAATAACCTGCTTGCTTACTGCCAATGTTTCAGTGTGAAATTCCTTTTGGGGCACCAGCCTGCTAATATAAGGCCACAGAGATTCTTGAAAAGCATATCTCGGACAGAAATACGTTTCAGAAATTATAAATATCCCCCCACCCTCTCATCTCTTTTAATTTAATGCTCCACTAGTTACTTCCCCGCTGCTTACATTACTTTCTATTCCTCCACATCCTCCTGCAGTTTAATATTTCATCCTGCTGAAGCCTGAAGTTCTGCTAAACCTTTACTCCAATGCAGTTCCATTGATACCAAGGAGATAACTGCAGAGGAGACAGTTGGAGAGTCCCAGGCATAAAGCTGTCCTTCCCCCCAATTACCAGCATCTTCAGACAGAGTCCCTAATTACCGCACGTCATCCTAATACTTAAAAACCATTGGGATATATTTGCCAGTGCCGTTTTAATAAGCTGCATCGTGTAACCTCCCAAGAGGAACACACGAACAGCTTGTTATAAAGATAATTCATGGAAATCATCTTTTTTTTTAGTTTCTTAATTATATGCTTGCAAAATCGCAGCCCTTTAGTAAAGTGTGCTTCATCCTTGGCAGCCTGATTATTTTAAGGTGTGTGTGTATAACCCCCACAGTCTTCTGAAAATTTGCTTTCCCTTTTGTCTTTATTTATTATATGTATCAAAGGTGGACTGGAGTACCGATCCCTATGGTCTCTGGCATGTTGGTGTTGGTGCCAGTTGCCTGTTATACTAGGAACAAACAGCCATCCCTAGGCTAGGCTGAGGCTTCCAAGCCGGAATGTAACGGAAGCTGCTTGGCCATGGATATTATTGGAAATCCATCCCTAGTGGTGGAGATGGTGTCAACAAAGATGAATGAGGACCGACACATGCTCTAAAATGTAGAGCAAAGGTGGGGGAACCTCCAACTTATGGGCAGACCGACTTCTTGTTGGCATCTGTCTATCTTGAGAGGCAATGGAGTGTGCCTCCGGGGGTGAAGTCAGACCACTGTGTTATCAGCACTGAAGTGACTTCCCTGGGGCGCATGCCTGGGCAGTGTGCATGGAGGTCCTGGGCCACCCAGATGAAGACTCCCCCTCTCAGTCTCACTGATGTGGTCCAGAACAGGCCCGTCCTAGCCATAGAGGCTAGTGGCGCGGAGAACCACGGCGCTGGAGGGCGCTGGAAGGGCGCCAAGTATGCACAGGGTTCCGGCGATCTGGCCAGGACTGCGTTCCTTCTCTGAGGACTCCGCGCTGCGCCTCCTTCTCGTTTCCCCAGCGCTGGGTTCCGCTCAGTTGAGCTTCGCCACCAGCGCGCGCACAGCGCCCAAGCAGCGGTCTGCTTGGCACTCCTGGGCCCTTGGAGAGGCTCTGGAGGGGGGCGCTGGAGGGACCTAGTGCCAGGGTGCTGGATAGGCTTAAGATGGCCCTGGTCCAGAGGAAAGCAGAGCAATATGTTTGGCACCTGCTTGGCTGCAGGAGTTGCTGGAAAGAGGCGTACAAGCAGCCAACTATCTTAGGGACTCCGCTCTGGTTTCTGTAGCGTTCACTCCTTAGCCTTTGTTTCTACCAAAGACATCCCGCAAGCCAGCGGAGGTTTTGGATCAGAGGTTTTCTTCTCCCAGGTGGGCTACCTTCCCAGGTTGATGAGCCCCCTCACTTCCCTCTACAGCATGTGCAGAAACAGCCTCCTTGACCATTGGACCCACTATTGGTCTCGTCCACTCAATGCGCCAAAGCCTGTCTCACTGAGAGTTTGAGACCCATCAGCTACCCTCACCTGGCCATTCCCAGGGTGTGGCTGCTCTCACATGTGGACAGGTAAGAGCTGAGTGCAGGGTGGGGACCAATGGTGGACAATGTTTCCCAGAAGAAGCGCAACATGCCCCCCGACAGAGGTACTACCCCTTCTCTAGCACACAGAGCGAGATCTTCACATGACATCAAATGTGGGAAAGTTTGAGCTGTGACTGCAAAGGAAGGCTTAGAGCATTCTCCCGGTTCCTACTTTGTATTCAAAAAGTGCTGCAAAGAGCACACAACACCCGCCCACTACATTATGAAGCCACATTTTTCCTGTCACCTATCTGTGGATATTGTAGGAATGTTCAAGGTGGCAGGAGAGGATATATTGTTTATTAATATCCTTCCCAACTTGCGCTAGCAAGTTCCTTGACTTAGCAGAGTTTACATTTCCCTTTTTACATGCACAGCAGATAGCTGGTTGCAGGCTCACTCGTCCTTTTGTTGCCTGGACAGGTAAGGTCACACCCACCTTCTATCACATGCAGAAGGAAGGATGCTCCAGCCTGGAGGAACAGGAAGTTTCAACTGGCTGGACTAAACATTCCCTCACATGTCTTGTCTAATATTACAAGGAATGTTGTACTTTACTGCCTCTCATGGATCACATGCCACACATATGAAAGTGAAAGATTATCTTCATTCTCAGGTGGCAAATTAGAGTGTCTATTTCAGTTCTTTTCAGAGGGCTGTATGTGAGAAGTCAAACTAGTTCATCCGATTCAGGTGTAGGGGTGCATTTCAACTTTTCCCGCTTTTATACTTTCTGTGTGCCTGTCAGGGTAGCAACAGAGCCCTTTCTCTCCCCCCCCCTCAAAACTATAGCCTACAGCATGTTTCAGCTGCCACCATGCTTGCCAGCAACCAGTATATATTTGAAATCATTCCAGAGGCATGCTGAAAGTGGGTTGGAGGTCTTATTTTAATTTTACACGTGGGAAGTTGAGTGGGAGAGAGGAGGCGGTTTGTTGGCAGCTCTCTGAAGGAAAACAAAGAAAGGAAAGAATGAACGAACGACCATCACAATTCAAGTAAGTGCCTCTCTCCTACACAACTTGTCTGAATGAACCTGTTGACTTCCCCATCCCCTGATATCAACACACCCCCCCCCAAAAAAACCTGCATAATAAACCCAATATTTAAAAATAATTTGTATTTTACAATTTCTAATGGCTGCCATGCAATAGTGTTTTTTTAAAAAAATCTGACAGTGTTGGACGGTTGGCATCTGACGATATTTAATAATTGGCTGTATTTGATTGTTGGCATGTAGCGCTGTTTCATACGTGTCAGCATTTGACAGCTGAAATGCAGTGATGTTCAGTGTTTGACGCCTTGTGAAGTTTCATATTTGGGTGCCTGCCAAAACAATCGTAGAATCACAACTTCGGGCGATACCTCAGGGGCCATCTAGTCTAATCTCTGCCAATACAGGGAATCTGCTGTTACAGCATCCCTGATTGATGCCACTGTTGTGTATTGAGTCAAAGGATTTTATATCTGTATTGCTATTGTATGTATTTGCATTAGGGTAAAGTAACTGCCTTTTGGTTCCAGAAGGTACAGCTACTATTGGTTCATTTAAGCTACTGTATTTGGATCCTCTGTCTTATTGGTTTCCTCCCAAAGGCAGCACTGTGATTGCCTGATATTGTTCCTTCCAAAATGTATCCCTTTCTAGCTAGTCCCCCGTCCCTATAAATGTAGCTTTCCTCTCCTCAGAGCTTAGTCTTGTTTGCTTTAATAAATAATAAATAAAATAATAAAGTTACTAGAGAACTGTCTCCAGCATATTATGTCAAGAGAGCTGAAATCACGAATCCCAGGTCACAACAGCCACTATGGCCTTTGCTTTAAAATCTCTAATGAAGGAGAATCCACCACACTCGGAGGCAGACTGGTCCTCTGCTGAACAGCACGTAACACCAGGAAGTCCTCCCTAAAGTTTAGAATGAAATCTGTTTTCTTGTAATTTAAACTCTCCTGCCCTCTGGAACAACAGAAAACAAATCTGCTCTAACATCTTATCGTGAAATAATATTGGGGAACACTGGGTATTAAGAGTGCTAACATAAATCATATACCCCAGTTTCCCAGTGGCCCTTCAAAGTACGCTTCACGCAGAGTTTATAGAAAAACAAAATACGCAAACAGAAGTTGACTTGGTTAAAATACACTACCAAGAGTTTAAAGACCCCTGACTAGCAGTATACCGTTTAAAGTATACAGAAGAAAAACGAAAGGTTGGCATTCTTTAACAGAAAAACAAACTGACTCGGAAGAGATTTTAAACGAAAGATAAACGCTCTCTCTCTCCCAGCAACTTTACATACCCACATTCCAAACCTCCCACCATACTCCCACACAACAACCACACAAAGTGCTTTCCAACAGAGCCTTATACTACATGGAGTAGAGCCCATGCCTGTGAGCAATTAAACAGAAATTACCAGCACCTGCTTTTCTTAAACAGACAGTATTGACATTAGACCGGCTCAAAAGCAACTTTGATTATTCAAGAAACCCAACACATCTATGTGACGCTTCTTCCGATTTCTGGAGATATGGCTCCCAAATCACCACTTAATCATTTCGTCTCCAGGTTAAACACAGCTAGCTCCTTCAACCTTTCCTCCTGGGACTTGGTCTATAGGTCTCTCGCCTTCTTTGCTGCCTCCCCTGTTCCAGTTTGTCAACTCAGGTACCTAATTACTCAAACATAAGGCCAAGGCTGCATTCAGGTGGCACTTTGTTTTCCTGACGTTTCCTACCTGATAGCTCCTGCATTTTATGTGATATTTCCCATGACATAAAAGTCGCCTGTGGAAATCTAGTGGAAGTTTAGTGTTCATTTCCATATTAATTGTTTCCAGAAAGAAAGAAAAAATTGATTTGCAACCCCGTAACCTCAAAAGAATCGCAGGAGTTTTGCATTGTAATTTCATGTGATGTTAGGTGGTATTCTGACATACAGTTCATATCCGCCATTTAAAATTTAGGGTGAGAAGGCAGTATATCAATCAAAACTCCCCAGTTCCGTAGCAGAACGGGAACTGTAGTGTGAAAGGAGCACTGGAAACTGAGACAGAAGCACTAGCACAGGCATCCCCAAACGTCGGCCCTCCAGATGTTTTGGACTACAGTTCCCATCTTCCCCAACCACTGGTCCTGTTAGCTAGGGATCATGGGAGTTGTAGGCCAAAACATCTGGGGGGCCGCAGTTTGGGGGTGCCTGCACTAGCATTATAACCAGTAAAACTAACACAATAAACCCAACACCTGTATACAGCCTTAAGCACCTCCCATTCGAACTCTGTAGCAAAATGTAATGTCTGAAATGTGAATTGAAATATCGTATTCAGAGAGAGTCTAGTAGTTTAATTCTGTGTTTTTCAGCTGCATTAATGTACATTTTTAAATTAACGTTATAAAATGTTTTAACAGTGTTGACTGTTAATAAAGTAAGAAAGAGTGCAGGGCAAAAGAGACAGGGCCTTTTCAGTGATGGTCCCATGACTTTGGAATGCCCTCTCTAGATTGGTATATAGACAGCACCTTCATTGATGATTTTTCAATGGACCTTGAGGACTTTGATTATTCCAAACTGTTTTTCATTGGTGTTATTTTACTACTCTTCTGCTCCGGTCTTATAGTGTACTATTTTTGCTGTCTGCTTTTACACTTGTTTTATTATAGTCTGCTGATACTCTTTTAATCTGCTACCGTGGTGATATTTTTAGATGTGCTGTTGTGTTCTATATTATTTTTTCTATTCTTTTCTTATTCATAATGTTATAGATATGTTTGAGAGCTTCCTTGAAGGAGTCAAAACCTTGAAAGGCAGCCTATAAATACCAATGGTAGTAGTAATTATAGTAATCAATATTGTAAATGATGATGATGATGATGATGATGCATGCTGTTGACTAGTGATCACTTGCATGGGGAAATATGATACACTCCTTCAAGCTAAGATTTTTGCAGGGCAACGGAGTAAGTTCATATTTTGGCCGTGTTCCTTAGACTGTAGTAATGATCTGCCTATGTCAATAAGCCAACACAGAGCAAACCGCAAATAGAACTCTCATGTGCACCCCACTTCCCTGAACTGTGAGTCGTTCCAGGGGCAGCACTGAAGCTTTTGTGGGAGGTTAGCAGCCAAATCCAACGATGCAGATTCTTGCTAGTGAAGGGGTTAAGACCACAGAGCTGTGTTGCTGATAGGCAGACCCACACCATAGAAATTAATTTGGTAGAGGGGGCTCTGTGTAATGTCATTTCCCCTCCTCTCCTGTAGGGGAAGGAACATACCGTATATTATTTCCTGTTCCTTTCTCTTCCTCCTTTTCTCTTTCGTCAGCAGTGGGAGAAGACGTATATCCAATTCCTCCGGCACAGGCATATGCATGAGCTTCCTTATACAGTTGTACCTCGGAAGTTGAGTGGAATCCGTTCCGGAAGTCCATTCGACTTCCAAAACATTTGGAAACCAAAGCAACCCCTAATTGGAAGCTGCGGAAGCCCCATTGGGGGTTCAGCTTCCAAAAGTAGTTCGCAAACCATAACAATCACTTCCAGATTTGCGGCGTTTGGGAGCCAAAACGTTCGAGAACTAAGCTGTTTGAAAACTAAGGTACGACTGTACTATAAATATAACTGGTTTGCCTGTGTTTACTTGACTGCTGCTGTTGGGGAGAACAAATGCAAGACTATGAATGAGTAAGTAAATCATATTTTAAACTTACTTCTCGGTCTGTTGTTTGTTTCTTTGTTAAGCAGAGTCAGAAAAGGGGGAACCAGCTTGCTTCGCAGCTGGACATAAAAGAATGCTCCACAGCCTCATTCCTGTGCTTCCAGTTTTTCTGCTAAGGGTGGTAAACAAATTTAAAAAATAAAAATAAAACAATTAGGCCCACGAGCTGCAGAGGTCTTCCAACTGCAGCAGCAGCCCACCTAGCCTAGGCATCCCCAAACTTGTGCCCTCCAGATGTTTTGGACTATAATTCCCGTCTTCCCCGACTACTGGTCCTGTTAGCTAGGGATCATGGGAGTTGTAGGCCAAAACATCTGCAGGGCTGCAGTTTGGGGATGCCTGACCTAGCCCATTGTATCCCCACCAAGCACCTATGATTTCAAAGCAACCCCAGCTGCCTTGTAGCATGCCTTCTGATGAAAATCTCAGCATGGTCATGAATGATCTCCTCCGCTTGTTCTTCATGTTTCTTTTTTTTTAATATATTTTTATTAATTTTCCAATTAAAACCAATTATATCACATTCATTATTTCAAATTATACACATATATATATCAATCAAACCGAATGTTATGCCAAATCATCTAGAAATTTTTTTTTTTGGGTTCCCATGCTTCAAGAAATTGGGGATTCCTCGCAACCGTCCACTGCCGTCTTTTTTCTAAAGTTCAAATCGTCTCTCCAAATTCATAATAATCCAGATCTTCCCCTTACAGTCACATAGATGTTTTCCACTTTCAACCGATTGTTTCCCAGCTGCTGAGATAAATATCAAACAAAGTTTCACAGATGTTCTTTCTCCTGTGTGGGTTAATCAGTCCAGCCTCCCCATAAATCTTCTTAGTCTGGAGCTCCCTGTTGTGTCGAAGCAGCGCCATCTTAAAAAGCTCAAATCACTTTCGTTTTCTCTCATAGCCATGTAGATTAACGATCTTTATAAAATTTACAGCTTTTCCAGGCAGAAGACCCAAACATCAAACCATAAACTCTTGGTAAATTAATGGATCTCCTTGCCCTATAGCTGAACTTAGCTTCAGGTCGCTGCTCCAATTCAAAGTGCGTCACAGCTCATAAATCCTCCGAACGCGTCCAGGACTCCTTCCGTCCGACTAGGGGGGGGGGCTTTTCTCATCGGCAACTCCACATCTTTAAAAAATATGCTCAGTAACAACAGTTTATAAAGTTCAACTCACACAGTCTTTTGCTTCTCTTTCACTCCAAACAAGCCAGGACATCGCATCTGGGAAGGTACGAAGTAACTCATATGAAGAAAAATTAAAAAAAACTCTTATCGCTCCGTCCCCATCAATCCTTCTTCCAGATGAAATACAGCCTTTGACTCCTCTCCCTCAGCAGCATAAATTTCTCAGCAGTAAACAGCGCTTCTTCCCCTCCTTCTGAAGTATGTCCATAGATTTAAGCCTAATTATCTTCTTTAACCATGGAAATCCCCGCCATGCAGATTAGCGTCCGGGAGTCCTGGCCCTCGTAAGTGCTTTTCAGCCCAAGCTCCCCCCACTCCATAAACAGTCGGAGTGGGTCTGGGGGCATCGCGGGCCAGCGGCCCCTCTCCGTAACCCCCGGAGAGGGTAGGGGGTTGCCATTTACTCCCCTAGCAACCGCCAAATTCCTTACGAAGGTCAGAGGGATGGAAAACAGGTCCGCCATTCCTGCCGGCGGAAACCGGAACCTTGTTCTTCATGTTTCAGGGCCAAATCCAGAATAGAAATCTGAGCACTTGCGTCATTCAGTCGTACTAGTAACACACAAAAGCTTCTTCTGTGGTGAGCCAGCATAAGGATTGTGAAGGGTGTTAGCAAAGGGTCCCCTCCCACTCTTGAATGCATCCTGCCAGCTATTGATATAAGCAGCAAACAGGCATGTGTCAAGACACAGGAGGAGTCTTCTAGCAATCCCATAGGATGCTTCCTAAGACAATAAGAGCTAGAATAACTTGGGGCATCTTTGCTGGTCTCTGACACTCCCCTTCTGGATTTAGGCAGGAACAGCCAAGGGAACATGCGCATGGGGATAGTTTGTAAGCAAGCACCGTATGCAACATTGAGCATCGTTGCTGATCCCTGGGCATCAACCTTCGCTTCCAATTTCCCAGCTTTGTGGAGCTCAAGCCAACATGAGATAATCTCAACTCGGATCTCAAAATGGAAGGGTTAAAAAAACACCCCTCAATAAATACACAGGGGCAGACATCGACAATACAGACAATAACTGAGACAGATTCCCAGGCTGTACCCACTTCAGCCAACGACAGCTAAAAACTCTCATCTCAGTTTGCATTTCTTGGTACAGAAAGTATTGATCTGATGTGTAGAGATCTTTCCTGTTCTGATTAGTTCAGGACTGTTCTAGAAGATTTCTTTCTTTGTGAAAGAAGCAAGCCGAGGGACGTGATGTTTTGGTCATTTCTGCTGGGAAGCTGAGCACAGCTGGTTCTGTTACTTTTCTGTCGAGGTCATGCTGACTATAATAGTCAGACCAGGAGGAGTCTGGGTCTCACACACTTACTTCCTTTCTCTTTCTATCTCCTTTGTTCTGGTGTTCTCTTCTGTACGCTTAGTGCTAAGGTTTAGTCTTATTATAAGTTCTTGTAAGTTTTATTGTAAGTGCTGCGACTGGATTTTTACGGACTGTGCCAATCCTGAAAGTTCTGGATTTATGACTGTCGCGGTCTCCTTGACCTGTGCAGGACCCCCGGACGTTTTACGGTCTATTGATGCCTGCACAAACGACCTTTGGTATTACCACTGCCACCAACCAGTAAATTGGACTGGTACCCGATCACTACTCCAGACAAGGATGTTGTTGAATAAAAATAGTTTCTTTATTTAAAGTACAAATGCGTGTGGTTTCAATAATAACGTTTGTTAACTTCTTATAACAGTTTCTCCTATACCGGCCTATTACCGCTAATTATATTACCGGCCTATTACCGCTAAAGTCCACTAATTTATTCTGTCTAACACTTTGGACAGTGTTCTCGAAGCTTCGAACACGAGTTTGACCAGACTGCGGGAGGCAGTGCAAGTCAGGAGTGCCTGGCGTGCTATGGTCCATGGGGTCATGAAGAGTCGGACACGACTAAACGACTAAACAACAACAACACTTTTTCCTTGCTGAACAATAAACCACTAATGCCTCCCCTCAGATTCTAAACCCAGCTCAAACGTCACTCCAGTCACACCAACTCTCCACCACAGTTTAACTCCCATCTTCCCCCTGCAGGGTGGGTTTATGTTGGTATTAAAGGGTTAAGTTATACTAGTCGCTCTAAACACTGAGCAGCTGAACCTAATTAAACATCCGGGAATGTTTGACAGCCTGTATAAATAGTCAGTTCCATGCAAGCGTTTTTTCTCTCAGTAGCGTTATCTATTAGTTTTGATTGCTGTGTGTAGGAGTCATGCCTCAAGTTTGTGCACTGAGGCACAGTTTTGTTTAGGTTTTTACTTCGCCAGAGATGAAGGATGTCTGCCTTATCTCCTGGCTACGTTTTTTCTAAATAAAGCCTTTTGAGTTTGCAACCTGCTCCAGAGTTCCTGAATTAACTCTTGCTGACTCACCTTACTCTTTGCCGCTGTGCTAAAAAGCTCTGCTGAAAGGGAAGATTTACGTCCGGAAGCGCGACTGGACCGGTAACTTTGTTTACTTAAACACAAGCTAATTAAAGCTTATGGACAGTTTATATAGCCAGCCTAAGCCCGCCCCCTTGGGTTCCATCTGTCCTCAACTGTTAACCCTTTCAAACTCGGGCCGGATTTAGGGTGACCGTTACAATGACCATTATGCTAATTTTGCCTTCAGCATCAGTAAAGCTCTGCTGGATGAAGTAAAATTGTCTTTTTATTTTTTATTTTTATAAAACTGCTGTGCGTTTAAGTTTTTTCCTGCTCCCCCTTCCATGCACGACACTCCCTGTCCAGTAGCAGACAGTGAGTTTGGTGTGGCTGTGTTTGTCTGACCTCCTTATTGCCGAGTCTCCAGGAGGGAGGGGACAAGGTGGCAGGGGGGCTCAGCATTGTGGTGATCTCACTCACCACCTCACCCCTCTCCCTCATGGTAAACAGAAGCTACTCCGCCACCTGGAGGTCAGGTAAGCACAGTCCTTCCCCCCCATGTGGCTACTGTCCTTGCCTCCTTGAATTGCAGCCAACTTCCCCCGCTGCTTCTTTGCTCCCTTTCATCAGCTGGAGGGGTGCCACCTCCTCCAAACTCTGATAGGTATCTTTTAGAGAGGTTCCTAAACGGGGAGGTTCCCGTTTCCTGCCAAGGAATGATCAGCCAGCCATACTGGACGATCAGCTCACAACCCATCTGACAAAGGTATAGTCTGCCAACGGTTGTAACTGATACACGGCATTTTTCAAGGGAGTCAGTATAAGCACTCAGTCGATAACTACACACTTAATGACTTGCAGCTGAACAAGGCAGCCAAATCTGCACCTTCCCAAGTGTGAGCTCAAGTAGTGGGATGCGAAGGGAGAAAGGTCTGCTCAATGATTTCCCCTCTGGCTGTTTTTCAGCTAAAAATTGCTTCCCTAGGTACTTTTCTCTCACTTGGAAAAGCATGCACCCCTAGTAGCGGAGAAGGAAAGCTTCATTCAACTGCATGTTACATGTGAGGCTAGGAGAAATGGTGCAGTCCTGAAGTAATGAATATGCCTATGTGAACAAGCCCCAAGTATTTCTCACTCAGATATCCAGAGGCCATTACTCAAAGCTTGTTCATTATAGGCAGCCCAAGACACGGTCAGCCTATCTCAGCCGACCATATTCTCCCCCTGCCTCTTTGAAGGATGGCTTGAGTGGAAACACAGGGTTAATTGAACCCTTTGCTTTCAAAATTCTTGCGGTCAAAAGTATGAGCGCTATGCTTTTCCTACTAGAGTCAACACTATGGAACACTCCCAGGAAGCAAACTCTGCTGGAGCTTATTTGAATAGATGAATAGCATGAGAGTAACTAGTTGCAGAGAGTAGATTAGAACGCTGCTGTTGCCATGGATATGCTAGGATTCTCCTTAACAAATTCCTCGCAGCTAAAGAGCACTACATTATGCAGATAGACCCAGGATCATGGGCTCTGTGTCTCCACAGAGACGAGTGGGAGGAGGCTGCTGCGCTCAGGGCCAGATTAAGACCTTTAAAGGCCCCAGGGCACTAAAAATATCATGGTGTCCCCCTCCATAAAAACAATACTCAACCGTAAAAACTTTTTTTCAAAATGCCCAGGTGACTCTTGGACTAGGTCTCAGGGGCTTAGGGCACAAGAGTAGATTCCTGATGAAAATGAGAAGTTCTTTAAAAGCATTTTTTAACAATCAAACCAGTTCCTCAGGGTGGGCAAACTCTTCCTCACCGGAGGTATTTAAGCAGAGGCTGGACTGCCATTTGTTGGGGATGCTCTGCCCCAGGAGGTCTTGCACTGAGCCCCAGGGGTTTAAGCTTAGCCTCTGGAGCTGTGCTGGGACCTGCCAGAGTCCAGTAAGCCCAAGTTCTGTTTCGGTGGTGTTTTTCCATTTTTAAAAATCTCGTTGTTTGATGTTACATAAAAACATCCTGCAAACCTGCCATGTGTTTTACCTTGAGACTTGATTGATCTGATTCCCTTCCAATAAACTCCAAAGGGGCAACTTGGCACTGTGCATTATTGTAATGAGCACTTTAAACTAAGCCTTCGCCATCTGCTCCGCTTCTCTGCAAAGCTTTTTGGTGGTTAAATTCCTTTGTGAGGAGGAAATCCTGGAGAATTGTAGATTTTCACATATACAAATGGAGCCATAGAGAGTCACCTGTCTGGGAAGCAGCATCCAGTCTGAAAAGCTTGCAGGTGTTGTGAGATTTCTCTTCTTCTGATTGCTACCGGCTGAATTATATTTAATTTAGGTGGTTTCCATGCAAGTTTCCCACCTCTAGATAGGGTTGCCAGACTCAATAGTGGACAGGACGTCTGTGCCTTTAATTGCCCTGCTCTCTTTTGAGTCCGGAAACTTTAAAGAGAAACCATATTGTAATGCGCTGTATAGTATATACCTGAGCTGTATAGGGGTAAGCTGTATGCCTGAGACCTTTCTAATGCCTGGATCCAGCTTGGATTTAATTCCTGGAATAGCTGCCCAGAGGGGCTGGGGCAACCCAGTCAGATGGGCAAGGTACAATAATAAAAATGTTGTCGTCACAAAGGAAAGTGGCTCTGTGCCAGACACCACTTGGGTAGGCTTCCCTCTCTCAACTCGCTGGTAGTTAGCAAGACAAAAGGCCAGAGTTGAGAGTTGCATTATGGGAGATAGAAGCTGCAGGCTGGACAGCAGGGAGACACAACCATGCCTGATTTCTGTTGGAATCCAAGGCTAAGGGGCAAGCAAGTACCTCTTGCATGTTAATGCTGTGCTCAGGCTCAGGTTGTAAAGGTAAAGGTAAAGGGACCCCTGACCATTAGGACCAGTCGTGACCGACTCTGGGGTTGCACGCTCATCTCGCATTATTGGCCGAGGGAGCCGGCGTATAGCTTCCTGGTCATGTGGCCAGCATGACAAAGCCGCTTCTGGCGAACCAGAGCAGCACATGGAAACGCCGTTTACCTTCCCGCTGTAGCGGTTCCTATTTATCTACTTGCATTTTGACGTGCTTTCGAACTGCTAGGTTGGCAGGAGCTGGGACCGAGCAACGGGAGCTCACCCCGTCGCAGGGATTCGAACCGCCGACCTTCTGATCAGCAAGCCCTAGGCTCAGGGGTTTAACCCACAGCGCCACCTGGGTCCCTGCTCAGGTTGTACATATGTGTAAATAAACCATATATACTAAAGAGATAACGGTCTCTGCTCTCCTGCAGGAAACACAGTGTAAGAGCCCTGAACCCCCCCCCCCTAGAACCCCGCACTTCTTGTAGCTTAGGGTGATGTGCAACAGGAAGAAGGGTGGTATAGAAATGTAATAAATAAATAAATAAATAAATAAATAAATAAATAAATAATAAACTCAATAATATGAGGCTGCCTTTAAAGGAAACCCAGAAACTTGAGCTGCTCCAGAATACGGCTGGTTGTGTGTTCACTGAAGTCAGCAGGTTTGGGGTCCGGTTATGAACCTACTCATAAGGCTTACGGCATATGCTAGGATATGGACTAAAACAAAATCCACATCTTTCACAAAATCTTTGGACTGAACCCTTAACACAGAATAAGTCCATGCAACTGCATTCATCCCTTGAGGTCTTGGGCAGCGTATTTCTTGATTAACGTGTATGTTTATGAAATTCTAAATGCACTTTGATGCTGCTGTAAAAACAATGTAGTATGTTAATCCTAAATTAGGCTTTCTGCATAAGCACTCAATAGGCAGTCAAGTGAATTTTCCCACTCATGGAAACAATTGTTTTACGAAAGCGCCCTCTACTGGCAAGGGGTAGATACTGCAGAACCTGATGTTTGTTTTGGCTCTACAAAGAAAACAGGTCTTTCCATGTTAGAAACCCGCTTTAAGGTATAAGGCAGTCTCTTTTAACTCTTCATGAAGGCACTAAGAGATGCCATCAGGGGATTGGATGTGAGGCGCCATCGACAAATGACACTTAGTTCTATCTCTCCGTTCCATATAAACCAGGAAAGACAAGTCTGGTGTTGCCTAGATCAATGCGCTGAATATGGAAAAGACAGAGGTGCTGTGCCCTGTGGGATCTCAGATTACTGTATATTCCTGCGTATAAGACTACTTTTTAACCCGGGAAAATCTTCTCAAAAGTCGGGGGTCATCTTATACACCGGGTCGTATTTCTTATATGGCGAGTATATCCCAA